>NC_133617.1:14642501-14655001 GCF_048593235.1 Sminthopsis crassicaudata
TTTATCCTTCCTCTTCTTTTCTTCTTCCTTTTCTTCACTTCTTCCTGTTCTTTTTTTCTTCTCTTCCTTCTTTTCCTGTTTCTTCTCCTTCCTCCTCTTCTTTCTTTTTCTCCTTCCTCTTCTTTTCTTCTTTCTCCTCCTTTCTCTTCTTCCTCTTCTTTCTTCTCTTCCTCCTCCTTCTATTACTCTTCCTCCTTCGTTTCATCCTCTTCCTTTTTCTCCTTCTCCTTTTCCTTCTCCTTCTCTACCTCCTCCTTCTTGCATTTACTGTGTGTCCATCATATCCCAGGTGCTGTATTAAGCTCTGGGGATGGAAAGGAAGGCAAAAGGCAGTATCAGCTCTTGGGGCATCTCACCGTCTGCCATAATGAAGAAGAGGCCAGTCGAGGAGTTAGGTAGACCTGAGTTCGAGACTGGCCTCTGACACATTCTGGCTGAGTGACCCTGAGGAATACATTGACCCTCTCCCTGCCCCAAGCACATCTATAAGTCTGTTCAGCTCTGGTAGGCCCATTTCAAGCAGAGAGGGATTTCTATGAGCTCCTCATACCAATAAAATTAGAAGTTTGGAGTTTTTTTAAAAGCCAATAAATGTTTCTCACATAATAATAATAATAATAGCTAACATTACCATACCAACTTACTTTCCAGGCATTCTGCTAAGCACTTTATAATTCTCTTCTCTTCGGATCATAAAACAGATCTGGGGGGAGGTACCATTCATGAGGAAACTGAGGCAAACAGGAGTTAAGTGACTTGGCCAGGGTCATGCAGCTAGTCATTTTCTGAGGCCAGATTCTGACTCCAGGCCGGGTGCTCTGTGAAGATGGTGCCTCTAGTTGCCCCAGCCCTATGATATGTGCTATGCTAATTGCTGGATAGAAAAATCAGAGACAGCCCGTGTCCACAGAGAGCTTACGTTCTGAAGGAGCTTATCTTCTAAAAGGGAAAGATTCCAGATAGAGCGATGTGGTGCGGTTTCAGAATGGGGAAGGTTCCTGGTCCCAGAGAGGGCTGTAGATGAATGCCCAGGTAGGCGGGCAGAAGACTAGATGGCAGATGAGATTGAAACACCCCCTCCTCCCCAGGGGGGACCCCAACAGCTCTCCCAGAGGACCAATGGAGGCAGCAGCCCCTGGGCTGAAAGGACAGTCAGGAAGCCTCCCCCCTTCCTCTAGGGGCAGGCAGGAGCAGTATAGGTTGATATGACTCTAGTTCTAGAAGGAAAGGACAAACTGTCCCCCTTGTTTTTGCGCGAATTTCTTCCAACCAAACCCATTTTGGTTGCCATGCCCCGTGGCGAGAGGGGTTATAGCTACTCTTTGAGAACAGTGAGGAATGCTGGGTATGAGCTGTTTGGCTGCTGAGAAACCCTCTCCTAGACCATGTACAATGGATCCCGACATCCAACCTGCTCCTTTTGAGAGGGGCTTATTAACACTTGTGGAAACTCAAAAGATGGAGAAAAGCTGAGAGCGTCACTGAGTGCCCACCAGGCCTAGGATGCTGCGGTGGAAGGTTGTCTCCAGCCTCCCTTCCCTTCCCTTCTCCTTCATAGCTGGAAACAACCACACAATCTGATCCAACCTGCTCATGCTACACACTGAGACCTAGAGAGGGAAGGGAGCTGCCCGGGATCCCAGCGCTAGGGAATGTCAGAGCCAGGCCGAAACCTGGATTTCTCGTCCACAGGTCACCGGTGATTTCTCGTCCACAGGTCACCGGTGACTCCATCCACTAGCCACACTGCCCTCAATAAATCTAGGTATACCATGTGAATACTATCTAGAATAGACAAGCTATTGTGGGCCATTCAGTGAGATAACTGATGGGCAAAGCCGATGCTTTAAAAGGAATAGGAGAAACTATTATTAAGGATATAATACACACATTTATCTGTTTCTCCATTTCCCAGCTGCCATTTTCCTTTTTCCCAAAGGGATTCCGCCCTATTCTTTTTCTTCTCTGAATAACAAGCTCTTTTTTTCCCCCTAAAGGAGATCGGTTACTATTGTGTGGCTCGGTTTTCTTATCATTCTATGCCTCAGAACAAAACACACCACTGTATCCTTTTCCCTGTCCATAAAGGCTCTGCTGCCTGGCCAGCCTCTTGGGGTGGGGGTTTCCATGACCATTTGGCAAGATAGTCTCCTGCCTGCTTAACCACTTTGTGTCTTACCATAGGAAGTTCCTCCATGTGGATCTGTCCCTTGGGTGTGCCAGCTGGGAATTTCCAGATGGGGCTTTGTCCAAAAAAACCCAAAAAACAAAACAAAAACAAAACAAAACAAAAAACCAACAACAAAAAACAAAACAAAACAAAGAAAAACACAAAACTAAAACCCAAGGGAAAAGAGAAACGGCCTTGGCTTCCATTGTAATTTAGGGATTTATGGAGTTAGTGATAATCCATCGGTGAGGCTGGCAACGGCCATCTGAGAGTTTTTCAGTTTTTCCCAGAGTTTCCATAACTATTATCTCAGTGGTGAGCTCCCTGTCAGTGGAGGTGTTCAAGCAGAGTCTGTCTGATCACTGAGAACATCTCTAGATTCTTCCCAGATTCTGTTCATGAGCCTTCCTCCTACTTGTTACTACTATTTCCACAAATTATGGTTTATGTTTTGGGATAGCTAGATGGTGCAATGAATAGAGTGCTGAACTTGGAGTCCAGAAAATTCATCCTTCTGAGTTCCACTCCAGTCTCTGATATTTACTGACTGTGTGATCCTGGACAAGTCATTTAACTCGGTATGCCTCAGTTTCCTCCTCTATAAAATGAGTTAAAGAAGGAAAGAGCAAACTGCTCCAGTATCTCTGCCAAGAAAACCTCATGGAGAATAACTGAAATATTTATGTTTACGTATTATGGAATATCTTTGGGATGAATGAAAATGGCAGCTGGGAAATGTCAACCCAGAGTAAATGTGTATTACTCTAATAATAATAGTGCTCCCGGCTCACTTAAGGCTTCGGTCTTAACAATGTACTTTCCCCATTCGTTCCTATTTCAATCAAAGCAGACACATTTGTTCTGAAAGATGTATCTGTTGCACACCTACGTGCCCTGAGAGGCAGTGTGATGAAGGGGATTGAGCGGTGGATTTGGATCCACCTGTCTGTATCTGTGACCTTTACCAGCTGCGTGACTGTGGGCAAGTCCGTTAAAATTCTCTCTTTGATAATCTTGACACGCTTCTGGAAATAACTATTGTTCTTATAGTATCTATTTCTATATCTTACATGATAATTTTGGGCGCCCCGATGAAGCTTATGGGCTTCTTGTTGCCTCCATTCCTAATCGAAGGAAATGCTAAGATTCAGTTCAAGCAGAAGTAAAGATATGATTTTCTTTCTATCCAAATTCATAGATGTTTGGAAATTTATCCATGATCCTCTTGGGAGTTAACACCTCAGATTAAAACCTCCTCTTGTAAGGGGTTATTTTGCGACAAAAACCTGGGCATTTTACAGAGCAGAAGCCCAAGTTATCTGAAGAACTCTCTGAAGATTTACAGATACAGGTCCTCATTATACGTCTCCAGATTGGCGACTGTCCCTGGAAGGAGAACCAGGGCAAGGCATTGGCAGGCATCTGGGGCTCAGAGGATTGATAATTATAGAATTGATAATTATCAGACCTGCTGTTCTATAATCTATGTTCTAAGGTCCCTTCCAGCCCTGAGTTCTAAGGCTCTTCTGACCTCCCCTAATTCTAAGTTCCCTTTGAGTTCTCAGGTTTTCTATATCTGTGATACCAGCAGACGTTTCATCCTTTCTATTTTTCTCCCTCAGCCCCTCACTCCCATTTCTTCTATTACATTTTTTTCTTCCCTCTTTCTTTCTCTCTTTTAAAAATATTTTTCCCCATTCCCAATTGTCTGAACAGGCTCCTCTTCCCTGTTCTGCATTTTTCTGCTTTCTCTTCCCGAGTTTTCTCCTTTCTTTCTCCTCTATTTCTCTCCCCAGAAGAGCCGTCTTGTTCTTTGAAGTCTCTATCTTTCCTCCTCCATAAATGCCTTTTGAACATGCCCCAGCACTTTGGCATCTTGAAAGGGAGCAGGCTTCCCTCCCTTTTGAAGGTTCTTCTTATCACAGTTTTAATTTCTTCCTGTTTGAACAGGAATTTGCTCATCTCCCATGTTCGGCTGCCAAGTTTGCCCGCGTGGGAGAAAATAATTTCAGCTCTTTCCATGGCGTGATCAGAAGAGATGAGGCGGTATCTTTCATTGTACATTTCACAATCTCTATTCTTCCTCTCACAAAAATCTTATCGACTCTATTTGTTCCACTTCCCTTTTCCAAAGTCTCTTCCATATGCACCTAAGCAAATATTCTCTAATCCTGTGGCATCATGGAAAGGGCCCTTTTGGGTTTGGTCAGGTGAAGGTGAAATCCTCTGTCTCTGATCCAATGCAAATAATTCAGATTTCGAGATCACTCTAGAGCTTGCAAAGTGCACAAACTAGTGCGTTAGAGAGTGGAAGGGTTACCGTCCCCCTTTTATAGATGGGGGAACTGATGGTCTCACAGTGGAGGAACCACAACTGAGTCTGAGCCCCACCTACTTCCCACAGTCCCAACTTTGCCCTTCTTAGTTTAGGCAGTTGTAAAGGTAGGATGCTCCCCTCCATGGGAACAGATGCTTTTGAGGGGCACTAAGAGGCAGAAAGGGAAGGATGTAAAGGAAAGGCAAATAACATGTGTCCACACAAAAGAAAATACAGTCAGATGCCTCCTGGTAAATTGGGCTGAAGCTACATGGATTGTGCTTCCGATGTGTGCCACCAGGTGGTGCTCCGAGTGCATGCTGCTCCAGCTCCCTTTTGGGTGAAGGTGTGAACACCTCTAAGTTGCTCTAAGTCTTGAGCTCTTTTTTAGTACTCTGCATGTAAGTGACCGAAACTTCCCGGGTCCTATCAGGACTTCCCCATTGCCAGCTGCTCAAGAGAGCTGTTTAAATTTCCAACATGAGCATTCACACTTGAGAAATTAGCAAATATTACAAATCACGGTTCTATTTATTGTTTTTTTAAATTGTCTAGACTTAAAAAGGAAATAGAAAAATGTTGATGATACAGATTGAACTTATAAGTGTATATCAATGAGCACAAGTGTTTGGGGTTTTTTCCCTCTAGAGAGTTAGTGCAGCATATCCACGTTCCCTATGGTTCCCAGCTTCTATTTTAGTGGTCCAGCTTGCTTTTGTTCTAGTATAGTCTAAGGGTTTGTATAATAATCACTGATTTATCATGTTCCAGGTCCCATCCTATTTTCCAGTTTTTAGGATCATAGGGCTAAAGATGAAAAGGTCTTTGGGACTTTTTTTTTTTTTCATAACATGAAAGGATTCCAGTTATCCCTTCCACATCACAGGGATTTGGGGCAGGACACACCAACAATCTGGAAAATTTGCATAAAAATGTTTGACTCTCCCTTTATACCAGAGAAGTCTACATTCTTTCTTTTTTATGGGATGTTCATAGTATCATATAAGATTTGGGTTGATATTCTATAATAATATACATAATATATTGTATATTTCTGGGTCAGCTGTGGTTATTGCAAAATTCCTCCCAAATTTCCACTTAATTTCTTTTTTTTTTTCTTTTTGCTAAGGCAATTGGGGTTAAGTGACTTGCCCAGGATCACACAGTTAGGAAGTATGAAGTGCCTGAGACCAGATTGGAACTCAGGTCCTCATGACTTCAGGGCTGGTGCTCTATCCACTAAGCACCTCGTGCTGACCCACGACATATCAAAACTACAGTGGGGGAGGTCACAATGTGAAAGGGATAACTGTCAATTATATATGACCAAGAGGAGGGTGGTCATTATGGACATTGAGAATTAGATAATTGGGAAATTGATATATTGGGATTGGGAAATAGATTAAAAATAAAGATACAATAAAACATAATTTTTGTCAATGCATGGTTTTCCAAGACAAGACACCATCAACTTCCTGTATGATTGAGTGGCCCTACACTCTATGTAAATTTGACACAACTGAACTAGAGTCCATCTGCTGGATGTAACCAAAACAAAAGACAGAACATTCAAACTCCAGAGTGGCTGGAGTCAAATGCTCCACTTAAGGTTTATATCTTTGACTCCTCCCATTCTATCTTCTCTGACTGGTTCTCACATGAATAATTCAAACGATTTTTTTTAAAGGAAAGCACAAAAGTGAGCACTGCTCCTAAAATCTCATGAGGGAACAATGGAGTAGAGAAGGAAACTAGCATTTATTAAGTGCCTACTACGTGCCAGGTACTGGACTAAGTGCTTTACAAATATTATCTGATCTAGAGAAGGGGGAGAGCAAATCTTCTTCCTGCCATCCTGTTCTTAGAGTATCCTAGGTAACTGTTCGAGAAAATCCCGCTGAATATTTGATGGGTTCATCACTGGAGACTTCCCAGTGAAGGAAGCATGTCCTGATGTCTCTCGAGATTGTTTTTAAGCTAAGGGAAGAGTCCCTAGCCAATGAAAGACAGACCACCTCCAACTTGGAGCCCTAAATCTAAGCATAAACTCCCCGAGTGTTCTCAATCTCTTGCACCTCTGGTTTTCTGTTTTGTTTTTGGCACATTTCCAGTCAACTATGGGAAACTTCTTTGTCCTGATGTAGCACAGCACTAGAATGACTCTGAGCAACTGCTTTTGTGTTGGATCGGCCTGGGCAATTTATTTTCACCTTCCAGATATTCTGCAGAGGAAAAGAAAAGCAGTTTAGGACCTATATTCTTTAAGCAAGTTTTCTCTTTTTCATTTTAGAAATGCATTGGTTGGTTCATTCAGAGTTCTGATCTTTTCCATTTTTTTTTTTGTTTACATCCATGATCAGCTATCTTCCCATCCCAGAATTCAATCGCTCAGGCACTTCCCTACCATCAAACATTTCCCTAGAGAACTCAGAGTTGACAGGAAGGATCAAGTCCAGATTATATGTCTCCAACATATCAGACAAAAGGGTTGATCCGCCTTTACTCAGAGACCTCCAAGGAAGGGGAGTTGGCTCTAACCAGTAGAAAGTTTGTCCTGACATCAAACCTCAGTCCCTACTACGGTTCTACACCTGACCAGGAGCAGAGTCTTGCCTGGATCAGCTTCAGAGCACGCTGCCACATGGACCTTCGTAGTCCATCCCCACACACCACGGCACGGCCTAAGTCCTGAGATGACATTACCCCAAGGTTCACTCACTCTGTAGCCCACATCCAATCTGTCGCTAAGTCCTATTGATTCTCCTTTCATGACAGCTCTTGTCCATTCTCTCCCTGGATTGCCATTCTTGTTCAGGCCTCCCTCGCCTCCCATCTGGACTATTGTCTGCCTGCCTCATGTCCTTCCCCACTGCAGGGCATCCTTCACTTAGCCATCTTCCTAAAGCAAAGAGCTGACCACAATACCAACCACCCTCCCACTACCACCTTCCCAGTAGGCTTCCTATTGCCTCCGGGTTTAAACATAAAATTCCCTCTTTGTTTTTTTTTAAAAGTCCGTCATGGTGAGATCCTCTCTTACCTTAGCAGTCTTCACTCTGCAATTTCCCGACACCATCCCCTTCATGCCTCCATCACTTCCCTTCTCATCTCCACCTTCTGGCTTCCTTCAATTGCATCTAAAACCCACTTTACCCAAGAAGCATTGCCTGGACCTCCCGAAGGCTTGCGCCTTCCTGCTGAGGCTATCCCCAGTTTATCCTGGATGTATTTTGGGGGTACGTAGCAGTTTGTATGTTGTCTTGGGAGCTGCCTCAGGGCAGGACTGGCTTTTGCCTGCTCTTGTATCCCCAGCCCTGAGTGCAGTGCCTGACACATCGTAGACGCTTCATAATTAAATGCTTGTTGACTTGACTAAATCTGCCTCTTTGCCACTGCCCCTCTGATACCTGTGGATGACTCCCCCAATCTCCCTTTCCATGTCGCCAGTCCCCTCCGCTGAGCCTCCCTGGGCATGAATTCCCCCCTCATCGCTCTCTGGGGTAAACATCTGTCCCTGTCACGGGAAGGGGCCCCAACCCCAGCCCTTTGGACACCATCCTTTTCTCTCTTTATGTTCAGCTTTGTTTTTTACACCAAGATGACATCCAGTCTCCTGGATGCCAGGTCCGTGGAGCAGAGCCTGCCGGCTTCTTCCACTATTGGTACCATGTGTTCCTCGGGGGCTTTGTGTTCTCTCCAAGAGCAAGAGGCTGTGCCTGCCTGCTCAGGCTGCCTTTGAACTCCCTCCTCTCTCCCCC
Organism: Sminthopsis crassicaudata; assembly: GCF_048593235.1. Classification (NCBI taxonomy): domain Eukaryota; kingdom Metazoa; phylum Chordata; class Mammalia; order Dasyuromorphia; family Dasyuridae; genus Sminthopsis; species Sminthopsis crassicaudata. The sequence goes on from NC_133617.1 coordinate 14,650,747, forward strand.
TTTGATGCTTCCAAGATGGGGGGCTGTGGTTGGCGCGTTGTGCCTTGAGTTAGAGAAACCCGGGTCTAAATTCTGAGTTTTCCAGGCATGAGCAAGGCTCCGAACTCTGCTGAATTTCGGTTTCCTCATCTGTAAAATGGGGATAGTAATGCCGATGTTATTTCAGTCTGTGATAGGGTAGATCTGGATAATGGGGGCCGTGTTTATTTATGAGAACTGCTTCCCCTAGGAATGTGTGGATGAGTGTAACAGTTTCAGCATTTCTAGTTTCTTGTAGAGGGGGATGATGGTGGGAGACATGGAGGGAGAGTGGCTTCCCCAGCAAGGAGCCAGGGGTGTGGGAAGGAGAGTTAATGGTGTGAGAGGGCCGGAGGGCAGCTCTAGGTGGGAGGGAACTGCAGGATGGGCAAGGTTCACGTATTACCCAAAGGCACATGGGATGCTCTTCCACACGCTAACACTTGGTAGCCATGAATTTGGAGGAACTAGAAGCTTTTCCTGAGATGTTAGGACTTCAGGGGGTCCCATGGTTCCACGACTAACTGGTTGCTTTTTTGAGATGGGGGGGGGGGCATGGTAGCCCTTCACTGGAGCCCTGTGCATCTTAGTAATGTCACACAACTAGTAAGTGAACAAGGCAGGATTTGAACCCATGATTGTAGGTCCAGGGCTCTAACCCCTGGGCCACACTGCTGTGACTCATGTGGCCATGGCCTCCAAAGCCAGGACCCCAAGAGGGAGGTCACTCAATTGGCCTTGGGAACCCAAGCAGGCCGGAAGACAAAAGTGATTAAGGAAATCTGGGCCCATCCCACTGCTTACTTTAGGGAAAGTTTTGGGTGACAGATGAAAGCCACATTAGCGAGACATGTTAATTCTCTGCCATCCTCCCCAGGCCACCAGAGCAGAGCTCCGAGAGTCTGGGAGCTGCCCCGGAGCCAGAAAAAGGAAGTCGTAGTCTTAGCTCAGCCGGGGTCTCACGAACAGGCAGAGCCAGTTAAGAGCCGGGAGCCAAAGGGGACCAGGAACTGCTGGGGGGGGGGGGGCGGATTGGTTGTAATTAGGAGACCTTGGGCAAGGGGGAGCACTCAGCACTTCCCATGTCCCCAGCTGACTCCCAGCTCCCCTCAAGATGTTTGGAACCCTTCCTTCCTGAGGGAGCCGCTGGCCGAGCGGTGTCCTCGAAGAGCAGACCACCAAAGCAGAGCCACAGGCTCCCTCCCTGATGTTGAGGCGACAGGGGAAACTTTGGGGCCAAAGCTGGACAGCACAGGGGGACGCTGAGTCCAGCAGCTCCCGTCGAATGTGGGTCAGATCCAGATGTCTCGTTCACAGACTGGCCTCGGTGGACCCTCGCGGGATGGCCGTAGAGAGCACCCACCCCCGCCCGCTCATGCTTCTGCGCTCAGATGGAGTTGTCTGGCTGATCTCGGAACACGACATTCTGGGCCTTTGTGCAGGAAGGTCCCCTTAGCCTTTTTTCTCGAACCCTGACCCTCAGGATCATTCAATGCTCACCTCAAGGAGTTGAGAATCAGGAGACTTGGATTCTAATCATGCTGAGGACCCGTAGCTCTGGAGTGAGATGGGAGAGTTAGACTGGGTGCCTTCCGAGGTCCCTTCCAGGTCTAAAACTGCGAGTTCATATGAAGCCCTCTCCATAGCCCTGATGACTTGTCCCCAGGGAAACGACTTTGAGCAGTTTCTGCCTCACAATCAGTGTGAGTGACTCAGGGGGAGGCTCCGGAGAAGGGAGACGCAGAACGACTTCCCTATCAGTGTTTTGGTTGGAATCTGATTGTTTACCCTCTCTCCCGGGAGAGAATGGACGTGACCGCTGATGGACACGAGTTTTAGTGAGAGGAGCAACCTCCAGGAACCTTGAGAGATCAGATGTTATTTTATTTTATTTTATTTTTAAATTTATTTATCTATTTATTTATTCATTCATTCATTTGTTTGTTTGTTTGTTGGTTTATTTATTTATTTATTTATTCAGAGGATAGATGTTTATGGGAAGAAACACTCAAAGTTCTGCTTTGGCCTTTTTCATCTTTTCCCTGTTGGGAGCGGATCTCGTTTTGGCGGATTTGGCGGGGGTGGAAGGCCCCGCAGGTAACACAATGCCTGGTAGAGTTGTTGTGGTAGTGGTTGTTGTTCTCAGTCAGGTCTGACTCTATGTATCTTGGGATTTTCTTGCCCAAGCTACGGAGTGGTTTGTCATTTCCTTCTCCAGATCATTTTACAGATGAGAAAACTGAGGCAAACAAAAGTAAGTGACTTGCTCAGGGTCACACAGTGAGGCCAGGTTAGGATTCAGAAACACGATTCTTATTCCCTCTAGTCTTCATCCACTGTTCTACCTCGTACATGGCCGAGTGGCCTTTATTAAATATTAGATGATTGACTGACTACAAAATGCACCATATCTCTGACAAGGTGATGAATAAAGCACTCTAATATTGCCATTGTTTTAATTAACATTATGAATGTACTCCCTTTGTGAGTTTAGCTAAGTTTTAAAGAATTAGGGAAACTATAACTCTATTACTGGAATGTCCAATGCGGGCTTGTTTTTCTCCTCCCACATGTTTAGACCTGTGGCCGTCCGAGCCGTAGAGTGCCACTAAAAGGCTGGAAGGGACGGTGTAGGTCTCCAAGGGAGAGGGACGTTGGGGTATTGGCCCGTTGGCAACCCCAAATTTAGTTCCCTCCTGAAGGGAGCTCAGGAACTTTGTGGTGCCTTACACTTTGTAGAAAAATCTCTTTCTGAGCCCCTACATGTTGTTGTTGCCTCCGACCTTTTCTGTAGAGTCAAACCCAGGCCGTCCCCTACTGGACGTGCATTTGTTACCCAAGTGCCTGTGTAGGAATCGGGGACCTCGTTTCCCATATTTACAGATACCTACCATGAATTATAGATGAATTATGTTCAGATATTTTCCAGCAGCAAACTTGGAGGAACAAGAGGTCAAAGAACATTTGCTTTTTATATTTGCTTCCCCGGTTGGGTCTCTGGGAGCCCTGAGCACAGGGCCGGGCCCCTTAGTAGGAGCTACATAAGTGCTTATGTTCTCTTCCATCGGCCGTGTGCTGCAGAGAGCGGGGACAGCCTGGGGAGGGGGAGAGAGGGGTTTGAATCCTGCTTCGTATACTAGGAGGCCCATTCTCCTGATTTATAAAACGGACAGCACGACAGCCACTGCCCCTCCCTCCCAGGCTTCTGGCGGCAAGGATAGGACAAAGGGCTCGCCAGCCTGATGCTGTTCGCCCCTCGGGCCCACGGGTGTCTGCAGGGGCCTTGAGAGGACCGAGGAGCACAGCTGCAAATTCACCAGCCGGCCGCCCGGCCGTGGGTCAGTGTGGCTGCCCTTCCCGGCTCTCTGGAGTGGCTCTCTGGCATGGCCCTGTGGCAGCCTCCCAGAGGCCTTGGCGGAAACCCGGTCCCCCAGAGCTCCAGCTGGGGACCAGAACCAGACTTGCAGCCTGTCAGCAAACACAGCCTGCCCCATGGCCCGAGACATTCCGCTCCGCCCCCCCTTTCAGGAGAGGAAAAACAATCCCCCCAGTGGGGACGGGCCCTCGCAGAGCAGAAACAAAGGCAGCCAGTTCTCTGAGTCACAAGGTCGCTCTGAAGTTGCGAGTCTCCCAAACACGCACAGTCGTGGCGGGGGAGATCACGTGACTTCCAGCCCCGGAGACAAGGTCACCTTTGTCCGGCTCTTTTCTCTCCACAGGAAGAGGGGCCTTTGAGTCCCTGACAGGCGGAGAAGCCGGGCTGCCCTGGGCCGGCTCCCTGACGGGGAGGACTGGCATCTCGGGCACCTCAGAGGCTCGGAGCCGGAAGCGGCCCCTCTCTGTCCCTCAGGCTAGTGACCTCCACTTTTCTCACCAGGCCCCGAACGGCAAAGCCAGGGAGGGCCCGGGACCATCTCCAGCCCGACTTCCGTGCTTTTACAGGGCGAGCTGGGGATCGACCCCCGTGTCTTCTGACCCCAAGTCAGAGGTCATCCAACAACTCAGCCTTCGTGACCCCTTTGGGGCTTTCTTAGCAAAAATATCAGAGGGTTTGGCCATTTCCTGCTCCAGCATTTTACAGGTGAGGAAACTGAGGCAGACGTGGCTAAGGACACGGTCAGGGTCTTCCAGCTAGTAAGCGTCTGAGGCTGGGTCTGAGCCTTGCTGACTCCGGGCCCGGCGCGCTATCCACCGGCCCTCACCAGGTGCCCCACACAGAAAACTCACCGAGAAGGGC
>NC_133617.1:14977501-14992501 GCF_048593235.1 Sminthopsis crassicaudata
GCAAAGGTTTAGGTTATTATAAAATATTAAAAATACTATAATATAAAATATAAAGTTACAAAATATTGAAATTTTAAAAAATAAAATAATATAAAATATACAAAATATCAACTAAGGTCACAGAATAACAACATTTTCAGAGAGGAATAAAAATATAAAATACAGGATCAATATTTAGTTTTCATACCCAAGGGAAACACACCATGGGAGAAGGGACCAGCATGGTGGAGGGCTGTTCTAGGGAGCAAAGGCTGCAGGGGAAAAGTCTCTGTTTGGGTCAAATAAAATGAAATAATGTTTCACGTGGTGCATGTGCCCTCTTCAAATATTTGAAAGCCATGCATCTTGTCAACTTTTGCCTTCTCTCTTCCCCGCTAACCACCCCCAATTCCTTTAACTAGTCCTCATTATAGCATTTGAGTGAGGGTCTCATCTCCCCTCTGAGATTGTAGCTTCATTGCCAAACACAGCACTTTGTATTTGCAGCTGGAAGTAATAGGGAGCCACTGGAGTTTATGGAGGGGTGACATGATCAGGATGGGTCAGGGTCTTATTTAACCCATAAAGTGCTGCTTTGCAATACTTTATAGACCCTCAATTAATGTTTGCTCAGTTAATAGTTCCTCCATGTTCAGTTCAATTCAGATCACTGAGCTAACCTTTGGTGATTTAAAAAAAAAAGAAAAAAGAAAAGAGCAGCAAAAGGCAGTCCCTGCCCTCAAAAAGATTATAATCTACTAGAGGACTCAAGGAGGAAACAAATACATACAAAGTAACTGCATACAGGATAATAGGAAATAATTAACAGAGGGAAAGTTAGAGATTTTAGAAGGGACTTAAAGGAAGCCAGGAAGAGGGATAAATAAGGGAGAGAGCATTTCAGGAACAAGGAACATCCAGGAAGATTGCATGGAGCCTAGAGGTAGAATAACTTGTTTGGACAGCCAGGAGGTCAGTCTCACTGGATCAAAGAGCATATGTGGAGGGGTAAGGTCTAAGGAGGCAGGAAAGGTAGGAGGAGGTTAGGTAATAAAAGGACTCTGAATGCCAAATAGAGCACTTTGTCTTGCACCGGGAGGCAATAAGGAGCCACTGAAGTTTATTGAGTAGTGAGGGGTGACATGATCAGACCTGCACTTTGGTGGCTGGATGGAGGATGGATTGGAAAGGAGGGGGACTGGGGGCGGGTCTCCCTCTTCCCCCAGCAGCTAGGGCAGTCCTCCAGAGGTGGGGAGATTATAGACTGCAGGAGAATGGGAGCAACATCAGAGGGGAGTACGGGATGTATTTGGGAGCTGTTACAAAGGTGAAATCCGCAGGTCAGGGAGACAGCTTGCTCTGTGTGGGGTGGGAGGAAGGGAGGACTCCGGGCTTCCCCTCAGTTGGGAACCTGAGGAATGGGAGGGTGATGAGGCCCTTGACAGGAATGGGGAAGGGGAGAGACAAAGGAGGAAGGATGATGAGCTCCGCTTTGGGCATCCTGAGTTTAAGATGTCATTTAAAAGAAAGACCTGTTCTATTTAATGATAGCCTCCATTTAAAAGGACATGGGGACACACCGGAATCCTGGAACTTACTACAGACGTCACTGACTGTCTAGATGCTGGAAGGGGGCTCGGCTAATTATGGCCGGGTCTCAGAAGCAGGCACACTGGCACCGGTGGGCAGATCCAGGAGCGGCTCCGATGTCACATCCGCAGCGGCTTAAGGAATGGGGAGTTTTAAACCTGGAGAAGAAAAAGCAAATATTTGCCATCTACCATCTGGGAGAGGGCTCAGCACTGTTTGCTCTCTCTCTGTTATCTGCTTCTGCTCACATCCCCTGTTGCCCAATGGCATCTCCGCAAGCTGGCTCCATGCCCAAGGCCCGATGGCTGCTTCTGCTGGTGGGCCCTCTTCCCGCAGTGGGATGGGAAAGATCTAGGGCCTAGACATGCTCTGACAATCCAGCCCACCTGATGAATCTCTCCAGTCACTCACGGAATCAGCCAACATTTATTCAGCCCTACTGTGGGTCTAAGCCCTACTGTGGGTCTAAGCCCTACTGTGGATCAGGTACTTCCGGAGGTCCCAGGAGGACAAAGTAAAATGTTCAAATAATCTCTCTCTGCCCTCAAGGAGCTTATTGGGGAGATAGCCTGCTCATACACACGTATGAATATGTATATTCTAGATACCCACACATATATATACCCACATGTACATGTATACATACATATTTCTAGGTTTAGTTGTTTTCAGTTGTGTCCAACTTTTTGAAACTTCATAGCGACTGTTTTGGCAGAGATACTAGAGTGGTTTTCCATTTCCTTCTTCAACTCTTTTTACAGATGAGGAAACTGAGACAAACAGGGTGAGATGACTTGCCCAGGGTCACACAACCAGTAAGTATCTGAAGCTGGAGTTGAACTTAGGTTTTCTTGACTCCAGAGCCAGCTGAGTCACCTAGCTATTTCTTATCCCACCCACCCTCAATTACCTTATACCATTTTGTGATAATAATAATAATAATAATAATAGCAATAATAAACTATAAAGAGCTTTGAGGTTTGCAAAGCATTTTCCATTTAATAGGGTTGATCTGAGGATCAAATATGGGATCTACCTGTGAGGTAGATGCTATTATAGTATAAAATATATATCTGTGTTTTATATATATATATATATATATATATATATATATATATATATATATATATAATATAATAATAGCAGTATAATAAAATAAGTATATATTTACTTACCTAGACATCACACAAGCTAGTTAGTGTATAATAAGGTGGGATTTAAACAGTCACCATTGTCCCACTATCCCTTTTACTCTGTGTGTGTGTGTATTTATGGGTAGTGTGTGTGTGTGTGTGTGTGTGTGTGTGTGTATGTGTCTCTGTGTGTGTGTGTGTGTGTTTATGGGTAGCATGTGTGTGTATGTGTCTCTGTGTGTGTGTGTGTGTGTTTATGGGTAGCATGTGTGTGTGTATGTGTCTCTGTGTGTGTGTGTGTGTGTTTATGGGTAGCATGTGTGTGTGTGTCTGTGTGTGTATGTGTCTCTGTGTGTGTGTGTGTGTGTGTGTGTGTTTGTGGGTAGCCAGGTGGTGCAGACTTGGACTTGGAATCAGGAGTCAGGAACTCACCTTCCTGAATTCAAATCCAGCCTCTGTCACTGACTAGCTGTATGATCTTGATTGGTTCACAATCCCCTTTGCCTCAGTTTCCTCATCTGTCAAATGAGCAGGAGAAGGAAATGGCCCCAGTGTCCCTGCCAAGAAGACTCCAAATGGGGTCAGGAAGAGTCAGACACAACTGAACAACAATTATCTAAACTCAGCCCAGAATGATGGGGTGTTACCTGTGTGTACGGGTGGGGGGCTTTGTGACAGTCTAAGGCCACTCCAATTTATTTTCCAAAGGGAGAAACCAGCCCCCACCGGTTCTGGACTTGCCAGTGATCACACATCGACAGCATTTAGCATCTAGGGCTCCAGACTTGGGGAGGGACTCGCTTCTCTGTTCCATATTATTTCATTTAATTACATGTGTTCCTCTATCATTCCTGACTACTCAGTGTCTCCTCTTCAGGGGCGGGAACCTGCCAGAGGCTTCTGCTCTGTCCCTAAGGCTCGGGGGTGAGTGGACTGATAGTGTAACAAACAACCTTGGAGACCTTGGAAAGGTGGGAAGCTCTGGCTGGCCCCCCGGGCAGGATTTTAAAAATCTGTTCACTAAGGGCTGGGAGAGCGTGAGCCAGTGGGCAGCACACAAGCTGTGGAATCATAGGACCTGTGGGATGCTGGGTAAACCATTTAACCCCCTTAAGCCTTGGGTTTTGCATCTGTAATATGAATGGATTTGAACTAGATGTTCTCTCAAGAGTTCTAATCCTAGCATCTCACCTGTAAAAAGAATGGACTGGCTTAGATTCAGAGCTGAAAGGGACCTCACAGACCTGGTTCAAATGACTCACTTGACAAGTGACAAAAGGGAAGCCCAGGGACATTAAATGGCTCGAATAGAGCCAAAATTCGAACCCAGATCCTCTAGTCTCAAATCTACCTCCCCCCGCAGAGATTCCACGACTCAGAGGAGGGAAAGAGCCTTTCTGACTGGGACATTAGGGAAGAATTTCTGAAGGAAGGAGCATGGGAGAAACCTCGAGCTGGAGATAATGACAATAACTAAGCTCACAGCTGCAGGATTTTCTAGTTTGCAAAGGGAGAGGAGGTAGTGCAAGTGATAAAATCTCCATTCTACAGAGGAGGTAAGTAAGATTTAGAGAGTACCGCTGGATAAGAGGCTCCTGGTCCTAGAGCTGAGAGGGACCTCAAGGGCTATCTGGTCATTTTACAGAAGAGTAAACAGAGCCAGGGACAAGACATACTTGTTAAATTTAATGTACCTTACACATGACATATCTTTGTTGTTGTTCAGTTGTTCTGATATTGTCCGACTCTCTTTGAATCCACTTGGGGTTTTCTTGAAAAAGATGCTGGGGTGGCTTGGCCCTTTCCTTTTCCAGCTCATTTTACAGCTGAGGAAACTGAGGCAAACAGGATGTAACATAGGTGGTAACAATCCCCCCAATTCAAAGGACTCATGGAGCTCACACACAAAGCAAAAAACAAAACATAGCCCATAAACAATCAACAAAATCCTCCACCCTCCTGGTGAATCCAGAGCTAACTCATTACAGTTAAAGAAAGAGAGAATCAAACATTAATTCAACCAGGACCTCTAACCTTAGGGTGACCTTCCATTATGCCCCAGGAATAGGGAAAGCTAAGTCTGCTGGGATTTTCAGAAAATCCAGGCTTAAATCTCACCTCAGAAACTCTGTTATCTTGGGCAAGTCATTTCCCATCTCATGGCATCAGTTTTCATATCTGTAAAAAGCAGAATAATATTATCTGTTTTCCTCTTCCCCCAGAGTTTTTTATTTCATTTCAAACACCATTGAAATGGAAGGTGTCATTTTTCACCACTACCCCAAAGTTGTCTTTATAAGACATATTTTTCAATTTCATTTATTTATCCATTTGTTTGTTTGTTTGTTTTGGTGAGGCAATTGGAGTTAAGTTACTTGCCCAGTCACACAGCTAATGAGTGTTCGAGGCCAGATTTGAACTCTGGTCCTCCTGATTCTAGGGCTAGTGCTCTATCTACTAGTTGCCTCTTATTTATTTGTTTGTTTAGGGTATATTTTTAAATTTAAAATTTCATTTTCCCCAATAATATATAAAATCAACTTTAACATTCTTTTTTTTTTTTTCTTCAAATTTTGAGCTCCAAATTCTCTCCCTTCCGAAAAGGACCCATATGTGCAAAAATGTTTGTAGCAGCTCTTTTTGGGGTAGCAAAGAACTGAAAATGAGTAGATGTTCATCAGTTGAGGAATGGCTGAACAAGTTGTGGTATATAAAGGTAATGGAATATTACTTTACGGTTCTATAAGAAATAATGAACAAGCTGATTTTAGAAAGGCCTGGAAAGATTTACATGAACTGATGCTGAGTGCAATGAGCAGAACCAGGAATACATTGTATACAGTAAAAGCAAGACTGTGTGATGATCAATTAGGAAAGACTTGGTTCTTCTCGATGGTTCAGTGATCCAAAGCCATCCCAATTGACTTTGGACAGAAAATGCCACCTACATCCAGAAAAAGAGCTAAGGAGACTGAATATAAATTAATACATGCTATGTTCACTTCTTTTTTCTGTTTTTTTTTCTCTCCTACATTTTTCCCTTTTGTTCTGACTTTTCTCTCCCAATATGATTCATAGAGCAATATATATATTAAAAATAAATAAACTTACTAGAAAAAGAAAAAATAAAACAAAACAGATTCTTTCCCTTCTCCCCCAATTGAGAAGGTAAACAACTTGACATAAGTTTTATACACACACACACACACACACACACACACACACACACATGTAATCGTGTAAAACATATTTCCATGTAAGTCATGCTGTGTTGTATTCTACTTATTTTACTAAACATTTTCCAATTATAGTTGATTTTAGTTTGACATCGTTTCTGCATACCAAAAAAAGAAAAAAAAAATCACAGGTCTGTGAGTGGGCAATGAGTCATGCTGAGAAAGAAAACAGACAAAAAACCCTCAAGAAAAATAAAGAGGGGCAGCTAGATGGTATAGTGGATAGAGCACCAGCCCTGAAGTCAGGAGGACTTGAGTTCAAATGTGACCTCAGACACAACTTTTCCTAGCTGTGTAACCCTGGACTAGTCATTTAACTCCATTTGCCTTAGGAAAAAAAAAAAAGAAAGAAACAAACAAACAAAAAAATAAATAAATAAAAGAAAGTAAAGAAAAACTATATTGATCTATGTTCAGTCTCCACCAGTTCTTTCTCTGGAGATAAACCGTTTTTCTTTCATAAGTCCTTCAGAACTGTGTTGGATCATTGTATTGCCAAGAACAGCTAAGTTATTCACAGCAGATCATCAGATAATATCCCCATTACTGTGTACAATGATCTCCTGGCTCTGCTCATTTCACTTTGCATTAGTTCATGTAAGTCTTTCTGAGTTTTGCTGAGAGCATCCTTCTTGTCATTTCTTGTAGCACAATGATATTCCATCATAATCATAAATAACAACTGTCTTCATAAGATATTAATGTGGAATGAGAGAAAATAATTCAACAGTGAGGACTATTTTTAAATGGATCACTGTGAGAACAAGCCAAGTCAAGTGTTGGAAGAAAAAATACCCTATGCACTTTGCAGAATATTCATACATGCTGAATGCTTCATCAGCTCTTTACTGTTAGCCACCAAGAATACTGGGGAATTGTGTAAAGGGGTCCAAGGAGGGGATGGCAAGAGCCAAGGGAATAATTAAGCCAGAATAAGAGGGAAGGGAAGGGTCTCCATAAGGATATCTGCTTCCCCCTTCCCATATCTTCCAGGGGCAGCTTTTATACTCTTCTTTACAAAGTTCAGTTCTGTGGCCATGCTGGGGAAAACTATAGCAGGCTCCCAGCTGCCTTTGACTGGGTAGGGATCAAACAAGTCCTCCAAAGTAAATGTTAGCATCCTGGAGAGAGCAGCAGGTGTGCGTGCTCCCAGAATAGCTGACCCTGGGCAGAGTGACGCACACCTGCCAGGAGGTGGGTCTGGGCCCTTAGATGTGATGTGTGTGGGGCTGCCTTCAAAGTAACCTTGAAAAACTAACAAAACCCTGAATATTGGAAGGCTTTTTTCTGCTTTGTCTGTGGGTTGCTGAGCAAAGGATGATGTTTTCTAGCCACTTATCTATTAATAGGAAATTCTAAATGTAGAGGTGAGGAATCCAAGAATGTCAGGGCCAGAAAGAACAGTAGAGCATAAAACAGAATGTCAGAGTTTGAAGGGACCTTTGAACAGGGGATGTCAGAGCTAGGAGGGGCCTTGGAACAGGGAATAGCAGATCAGGGAGAGATCTTAAAACAGGGGATCTTAGAGCTGGGGAGGGATCTTAGAACAAGGAATATCAGATCTGGGAGGGAGCTTAGAACAGGGGATGTCAGAGCTGGGAGGAAGCTTAGAACAGGGGATGTCAGAGCTGGGAGGGAGCTTAGAACAGGGGACGTCAGAGCTGGGAGGGAGCTTAGGACAGGGGATGTCAGAGCTGGGAGGGAGCTTAGAACAGGGGATGTCAGAGCTAGGAGGGAGCTTAGAACAGGGGACGTCAGAGCTGGGAGGGAGCTTAGGACAGGGGACGTCAGAGCTGGGAGGGAGCTTAGAACAGGGGACGTCAGAGCTAGGAGGGAGCTTAGAACAGGGGACGTCAGAGCTGGGAGGGAGCTTAGAACAGGGGACGTCAGAGCTGGGAGGGAGCTTAGAACAGGGGACGTCAGAGCTGGGAGGGAGCTTAGGACAGGGGATGTCAGAGCTGGGAGGGAGCTTAGAACAGGGGATGTCAGAGCTAGGAGGGAGCTTAGAACAGGGGACGTCAGAGCTGGGAGGGAGCTTAGGACAGGGGATGTCAGAGCTGGGAGGGAGCTTAGAACAGGGGATGTCAGAGCTGGGAGGGAGCTTAGAACAGGGGATGTCAGAGCTGGGAGGGAGCTTAGAACAGGGGATGTCAGAGCTGAAAAGGACTTTAGAACAGGGAACGTCAGGCTGGAGTGGTGAGAACTTAGGATAGAGGATGTCAGTATTGGGGGGGAGCTTAAGCTGAAGTGATATGTCATTTCCTTCTCCAGCTCCAGTTCAGATGAGGAAACTGAGGCAAATAGTGTGAAGTGTCTTGGTCAAGATCCCACAGTCAGAGACCAGATTTAAACTTAGGAAAATATGGGAAGGGGGAAGCAGATATCATCATGGAGACCCTTCCCTTCCCTCTTATTCTGGCTTAATTACTCCCTTGGCTCTTGCCATCCCCTCCTTGGACCCCTTTACATAATTCCCCAGTATTTTTGGTGATTGTAGCTAACAGTAAAGAGCTGATGAAGCATTGATTCAGATTTCCTGAAGCCAGGTCCAATGTTCTACCCACTTGGTTACCCCAGTAGAGAGTAGACACTTAATGAATGCTTCTTGAATTGCCCGATTTCACAGAGAAGACAAGCAATTTGGCCACAGTCACAAGCTAGAGAGTTTTTGAGGTCCAGTTCCCATCCAGGTCTCGTATCTGGTAGCCCAAGGTCCTTTTCACTGTAGCGTGCTCTCTTTAATATTATCACCATCTCACAGAGGAGGAAGTCAGCATGGTGAAGACTGATTTTGGTCACATACTATTAAGCATCAGATCTTAGACTGGAACCTACAAGTGTTCTCTCTCTCTAAGCCTTATGAGATTTCTTTTGGGTCTGCTGCCTCTCTGAAAGTGTTCCAGTGCAGACTGGAGAAATCCAGCATGGCTTCATGGACAAATCATCCCTTGATCTAGGCTTTCAATCCTGAACAGCACTTGGTTGGGCGTAACAAATAGCATTCCTGAGATGGGGCATAATGATAAACCAAGGTACCAATCAGGTGGTGCTGCGAATACAGTGCCAGGTCTAGAGTCAGGAATTTTCATGCTGAGTTCAAACTCGGCCTTAAATATTCGCTAGTTATATGACCCTGAGCAAATCATTTCAGTTTCCTCATCTATAAAATGAGCTGGAAAAGGAAATGACAAACAACTTCAATATCTTTGTCAAGAAACGCCCCCCAAAAAAAAGGGATCACAAAGAGTTGGATCGAATGACTGAGCAACAGCATGGCACCAAGGTAATGATGATGTGGTGTTTGCCCACATCGCTTGATATCCCATCATATACCAGAGACAGTCTTGAGTGCCCTGGTCAGGACAGCAAAGCAGTTGGAGATTGAATGAATTATGAATATTTAGCTTGAAAAGGGGAAATGGGGAACAGCTAGGGGGTGCAGTGGATAGAGCAACAGCCCTGAATTCAGGAGGACCCGAGTTCAAATCTGGTCTCAGACACTTAACACTTCCTAGCTGTGTGACCCTGGGCAAGTCACTTAACCCCAACCTCAGGAAAAATTTTTAAAAAGAAAAAAGAAAAGGGGAAAGTGGGTGGGAGGGAGATATGATGACTGTTTCCAATTGTTTAGAGGCTTGTTTCCCTGAAGAGGGATTAGCTGCGTTCCACTTGGTCCCAAAGTCCAGAACTGAGAGCAATAAATAGAGGTCAGAAAGAGACAAATTTAGATTTTATACAGGAAAAAGCTTCCTAACGGTCATAAGCCATGACAAAATGGAATGGGCCGCCTTGAGAGGTGATGAGTTAACTCTCTCTCGCATGATGATACCTTAACAACTTTGCCTTCTATTATTTCTGTGGTCCAATCATACTGGACCATGCTCCATTTTCCCCTAACATGGCTCTTATATTCCGGCCCCCTGTCTGCATCTGAACTCAAGCTGCCTTCCCTTGGAATACTCTTCCATCCATCTTTATCTTCAGGACTCAAACCAGGCCCAGCTAGGTGGTATAAGTGGATAGAGTACCCAGTGTTGGAATCAGGAGGACTTCAGTTCAAATCCAGCCTCCACACTAGCTGTGTGACTCTGGGCAAGTTATTTAACCCGAATTTCCTTGAATAAATAAATAAAGTAAAAGGATTCAGCCCAAATGCCTCCATCTCCTAAAAGCCTTCCCAAATCTCCCACCCCCCATATGCTAACTAGAAGCAAGCTCCCCCTCTTCTCCCCTCATAGAACTGTTTGTTCTACCTTTATAACCTCAGTAACATTGCCTTGTGCTGTAATTCTTTGTGGATTTTTTCTTATTTCCCTTGAGATATTACACTATTATAATGAGAGATTGTATATGATTTTAATCCATACTTTTATCCTCTGTGATGTATAGTACAGGACCTTAAATATAATGACCACTACATAAAAAATTTGTTGAATAACAAATTGAGACTACTATGTTTTAACAGTTATTTCAGAGTTAAGATTCCTCTCCAGGTTTGTATTCCTAATTCTCCATGGGATTTTCTCTATCTTCTTCACCCTGGAAATTGACTCAACCCTTGGAATACCTTTCATATTGGAAGTTCCTCCTTCTTCTCCCTCCCCACTAGTCTCTCATTCTAATTGGCTGGTTCCTGTCAGAACCATTACTTTAAAAAGGATACCCAGGTCAATTTATGTCTTCATTCCTCCCCTTGCCTTCTTACTTCTTCAAACTTTCTCTATCGTAGTTCTCTCCAGGTACTTTCATTTTTCTCCCTTCTTCATTTTCATTTTCAGATTCCTTTTATGTATTATCTTCTCCAATTAGAATGTAAGCTCCTTGAAGGAAGGAACTTTCTCTTTGCTTGTAATTGCATTTGTTTAGCACATTGCCTGACACATAATAGTTTAATAAATGCTTGAGCATTTTTTTTAAACTTAACTTGAACTAGAAAGGAGATTAGATCTCATATGGATTAGATTTATGTCTGACTGCTTTGTTGGAATTATTAATTCAATAAATTCATTTTTTGCTGATTCTCCATGGTTTCCTAAGTAGACCATTATGCCAAGTGCTGATTGTAATAATTTTGTCTCCTTTTGCCAATATTTACGCCTTCAACTTTTCTCTTATCTCATTGCTAATGCTAACATTTCTAGAACTATGTCAAACACTAGGAGGTAGAGAGGACACTATTGCTTAACCCTATGTCTATTGGAAAACTTTTAGCATTTCTCCATTGATGTAAGGCTAGCTTTTGGTTTTAGAAATTTTAAAAGCCTTTAGAGACACATTGGAGACATCTAGCCATCCCATTTTAGAGATGAGAACCAGAGGAGTAAAAAGATTGCACTTAATTAGAAGGTTTAGTAGCTAATACAGCTGGAACCAGAAGCCGGGTCTACAGAAATATGTCTGAAGCAGATAAGGCCTTTGGCCTGTAAGTGGCAAGGGATCTATTCTCCAACAAAGTGAGCACTCACTTTGGTGTACTTGTCAACCTGTTGGGCCTTTGACAATTGGAGACTGCCCAGTCCCTAGGGACACTGGCAGGTCTGGCAGGGCCCTCTGTTTGCCTAAGGAGTTATGTGTTTGGCTTGGTTCCAATTCCTCATGTTTGTCCAGGAAATGTCACCCAGGCCCCACCAGCTACATGTTGACTAAGGGACTTCAACCTTCAAAGAAAGAAACTTATTGTTGGTAGTGCTTTTCAGAAATCCCACAGCAATGGGATTTCGTAAATGAATAAATGTGATGTCCACGTCCTAACAAACAACCTTCCTAACTGGTTCAAAGGGCCCACTGTGTGTGGTAATAGCAGTAGAAAGGGTTCTTCATTCCCTAGATTGTCAGTTTCAATTGTCGCATTAGCTAATTTTGCTAAATTGCTTTTTCTACTCTCTCTCTTTCATTTTTTATTATAAGAGATCTTTCTTCAGGAAGGGGAAAGAAATTTATGGGAAAATTAAAAAAAATTTAAAAGCAAACAAACAAAATAAAAATAAAAGACTAAGAGAATTTTAAAATTAAAACACATACACACATGGAAAGGGTTTTATTAGCAGTGGAGGGCTCTTAATCACTATTAGAAGATTTCACTGAAGTCACTCATCTCAGACCTCATCATGCGGCATGTGAGGAAAATGCCATTGCTATTCCAGAATGTCATCTGTCCTCCATTATTGTGTGTTTGGAGCAGCAGTACCAGAGACCACCAGTGTTTCTTGACATCCTTGAGATGCAGAGCTTGGCAGAAAGTAGATAGGAAAAATGAAGAGAGAATAATAAAGATAATAACAGACATTTCTCTTATGTTTTGTTTGCAAAGCACTTGGCATGTGTTATATCTCCATGAAGTTAACAAGCCTTTATCAAAGACCTACTATGTGCCAGGCCCTCCACTAAGTACTGGGCATACAAAGAAAGACAAGAGAGTCTACACTCAAGGAGCTCCAAGTCTAGTAGGGGACATAAGGACCAAATATCTGGGTACAAACACAGATCTGAAGACTCATCCTCCTGAGTTCTAATCTGACCTCAGATACTTCCTAGCTGGGTGACCCTGGACAAGCCTTGTCTGCCTCAGTTTCCTCAACTGAAAAATGATCTGGAGAAGGAAATGGCAAAGCATTCAGAATTTGATAAGAAAACCCCAAATGGGGATACAAAGAGTTGAACGTGACTGACCAATGACCAAACAACATAGAAAGATTGGCATTTTTTCCTCTCATTTTAGTTCTAATTTTTTTTTATTAAACCTTTTTATTTTCAAAACATATGCATGGACAATTTTCAACACTGACCCTTACAAAACGTTGTTTTACCCTTCTCTTTTCCTCTCCCCCCTCTCCCATATAGCAAGTAATTCAATATATATTAAACATGGTAAAAAAAAAAATATATATATATATAAATATATATGTTAAATCCAATGTATGTATACATGTTTATACAATTATCTTGCTGCATAAGAAAAAATCAAATCAAAAAAGAGAAAAAAATAAAAGTCAAGCAAACAACAACAAAAAAAGAGAAAATGCTATGTTGGTCCACACTTATTTCCCACAGTTCTCTCTGGGTGTAGATGGCTCTCTTCATCACAAGATCATTGAAAGTGTCCTGAATCATCTCATTGTTGGAGAGGGCCAGGTCCATCAGAATTGATCATTATATAATCTTGTTGTTGCCATGTACAATGATCTCCTGGTTCTGCTCCTTTCACTGAGCATCAGTTCTCTCCAGGTCTGAGCATAGGTCTCTCCAGGCTTTTTTGAAGTCATCCTGCTGATCATTTCTTATAGAACAATAATATTCCATTACTTTCTTATACCATAACTTATTTAGCCATTCTAATGGGCACCCACTTAGTTTCCAGTTTCTGGCCACTACAAAGAGGGCTGCCACAAACATTTTTGCACATATGGGTCCTTTTCCCTCCTTTAAGATCTCTTGGGATACAGACCCATTGATGGCACTGCTGGATCAAAGGGTATGCACATTTCGATAGCCCTTTGGCCATAGTTCCAAATTGCTCTCCAGAATGGTTGGATCAGTTCACAACTCCATCAACAATGCATCAGTGTCCCAGTTTTCCAACATTCATCATCTTTTCCTGTCATCTTAGCCAATCTGATAAGTGTGTCGTGGTACCTCATTGTTGTCTTAATTGTCATTTCTCTGATCAATAGTAATTTAGGACACCTTTTCATATGCCTAGAAATGTTTCAATTTCTTCATCTGAAAATTGTCTATTCATATCCTTTGACCATTTATCAACTGAAGAATGGCTTGAATTCTTCTAAATTTGAATCAATTCTTTATGAGATCTTTAGCAGAACCTTTGAATATAAAAATGTTTTCCCAGTTTATTGCTTCCCTTCTATAATCTTGTCTGCATTAGTTTTGTTTGTAAAAAAAAAAACCTTTTTAACTTAATAAAATCCAAATTATCTCTTTTGTGTTCAATAATGAACTCCATTCTTCTTTGGTCACAAATTCCTTCTTCACAAATCTGAACGATAAACTATCTTTTGTTATTCTAATTTGCTTATAATATGACTTTTTATGTCTAAATCATGAACTCATTTTGACCTTATCTTGATACATAGTGTTAGCTTTCGATCAATGTTAGGCTCTAATTTCGTGGTTCATCTCTTTATGAATCAGACCAGTTTCTTTGTGATGTCTTTTGCTTATTTGAATGCTTATATACCAATGTCTGTTGTATTATTGATGCTGTTCTAGTGGCAGTGCAGGGATTATGGGAATCCCCCTTTAGTCGATGCAGGTCCTACGTGAAAGAATTCATGAACCCCAAATATTAGTGGCAAAAGGGAAGTTTTATTCTGTTGGCACGGAGAAGTCAAACTTGCTAGGAAGACTGATCTGTGAGTTGCAAGGTCCTGGCAGAGAAATAAAGAAGGGTTAACACTGAGAAGAGAATGTTTTCACAGTGGGCAGGCAGCTATGCCAAAGAGAGAGATGTTCCTTGACAAGGTATAATCCTGCTTTGGACATTTTGAAAAAATATGAACTTCATATTGTCCTTTATAGAAGTCTGAGGCTAAGATTCCCAGTTGGAAAAAAAAGCCAATGCCCCCAGGCCTAGATACTTGGAGTTTCAAGCCACTTGGTATCATACCTAGATCTCTGAATTGAGTGAAAATCACTTTGAAGGCTTTTCCCCAGAATTTGAATGGAGATCCCAAAAGCTCAAGGTGGGGGGGGGGGTTATTTGCCTTAGAAAAGCCCAGACTTCTCCTAGACTTCTGGACTCTGGGAGGCCAGAATCTCCCTTCTTTTACAGATCAAAAGGGGACACCATTTCAGAGTGATAATTTTATAGATTAAAGGGGACACCATTTCAGAGTGTTAATTTTATAGATTAAAGGGGACACCATTTCAGAGTGTTAATTTTACAGATTAAAGGAGACACAATTTCAGAGTTCTCCATGTCATTATTGTACCCAGTATGAGTATTGCAGCTAGGATGAGAAGTATAGATTTTACATCTCTACAATACAGATGCCTCACTTGGAAATAATCTGCTCTTACCCTCACTTTTGTCTTTGAAAACAAAA
>NC_133617.1:14997501-15022501 GCF_048593235.1 Sminthopsis crassicaudata
CTCATGTGTGAGATAAGCTGAAGAAGGAAGTGGCAAACTACCTCAGTACCTCTGCCAAGAGAACCCTAAAGTTGTCATGAAGAACCAGACAAAACTGAACAACATATCAGAGTAATAAATATTCCATGACCTTCCCACGTCACCATTTATTTAGTCCCTCTCGAGTTGATATGTATCTACTTTGTTTCCAGTTCTTCTGGGGCAAATTTATTGTCATTACAAACTATGACAAAAAAAAAGAGATTAATTGTTAAGAACAATGCTCACGTTTATATAGCACTTACTCTGTGTCAGGCAGAACTCTGTGAGACAGATACTATTATTATCTCCATTTTACAGATGAGGAAACTGAGGCAAAAAAGAGACTTGGGTTTTTTTTTAAGTGACTTTCCCAGAGTCCCACAGCTCATAATTGTTTGGGACTGGGTTTGAAGTCGAGGCTTCTGGACTCTAAGCCCAACCCTTTACTAGGCTACATTTTTAATATAGCATTTCTCCTCTCAACAAAATGAACTTAGCATATAAAAAATTTTCTGTCGATACACAGATATACGGCTGCATTTATTTTTATATTTATCTATCTATACACATATTCACATATATGAATATTTATGATATGTATTACCCATCCTGATTTCCTATCAGTATATATTATTCCATATGCTCATGATATACATAGATAACACATAAATCTATGCTTTCTGTGGACATGTCACATATGTATATATCTATGTTTACAGAAATCAGTAGGAAATGGGTATTATAGGTGTGAATGTACATATGTAGCATAGGAAACAGCCAAAATGGAGGGCACTAGTTCAGTCTGCTACCGGCTAGGCTTGGAGGCTGGACAGAGGTCTACAAACCTGCCATCGGCTTCAGTAGAACAGAGCAAAGCATGCTCCATTCTGTGGCTGCATCATTGAGGGACTAGGGGAGGCCAGAAATCCTGCTTGGGGGGATGACTTCATTTGACACTGAAATTGAGCCTAAATGGAGTTGCTCATGCAGGAGAGGGAAGGTACAGGGCCTTCCTCACTCTTTGTTTCCTCAGCTGTCACTGACTCCCCTCTCCGGGAGCTCCCAACAAGCACAGCAACGTTGTCCCCAGGCTGATGGATCGTTCGATCTGGAGGAAGGGACTTTAATGGCTAATGGTGTGTCGGTATCCTGAAAAGAGCATTGGACCAGGAGTCAGAAGATGTATTAGGCTCAAACGTGGGCAAGACATTTATCTCCCCTGGATATAAGGGTCTTTCTCAGTTCTAATCTGTTTTGCTCTCTCTGCTGGTCTCTTTTCAAGCCCCCTTCTTCTCTATTTATCTGCTGTTGGAAAACTAACTGGGAAATCCTATTAGCTTGTAACTCTTAGCATGGGAAAGTCCTTCAATCATGGAGCTCGCAGTCTGCCCCAAGATTTCAATTCATCAATTCATCTTCTGCATTTGCCGCTGCTGAGCAGTCCCTCATTCTGGTTACTCACCGCCCTCTCCTAGTTCTCTTGTGTGACCATACTTTCCCAGACTAATTTGCTGTTTCACTGTCATATCACTTGCTAGAACTGTGGGTGTTCCCCAAGGCTCTTCTCTCTGTTTACTTTTTCTGAGTAACCTCCCCAACAATCCCAGCTTTACCTGTCACCTCTATGCAAGTGACTCCCAGATTTGTGTTTGTGGGGTGTGTGCTGTTCTCTTCTGTTGTAATGTGTTGTAGATCCCGATCTCTCACCTGAACTTCAGTCCTGAATTACCAGTCATGTGTTGGCGATTCTGATGGATGTCTTGGAAACATCTTAAATGCAACCTGTCTCAAGGTGACTCCATTATCTCCAACCGTCCCTTCTTTCAAATTTCTTCATTGTTATCCATCACCCCCCTTCCTCACAGAACCCCCCATTTGTCGCCTCACGATTATTCTTGATTCCTCACTTTTCCTCATCCCACAGTCACTTGCAAATCTTGTTCTTTCTACCTCTGTGACAGCTTTCATAACGCACTCCAACACCCACTCTCCAATAAGCTCCCGCCTTGGTTCTGATGCATCATTAGCTTGTGGCTAGATTATTTCAACAGCATCTTAATTGCTCCCAAACTCATGTCTCTCTGGGCTGTAGTCCAGCCTACACACTGTCGTGAATGTCATTTTACTTACGTACAGAGTGGATGTTGTGACTCTCCTATGCAATCAATTGCAGTGGCTTCTTACTGCTTCTAGCATAAAAAAATAAATTCTTCTGCTTAGCTTTTAAAGCTTTGGCTCCAGTCTGTCTTTCCAGACCCACTCTTGCACTCTCTGAGTCCTTCTCTCTGCCCCTCACACAAGACACCCTCTCTTCCATGTCTGTTTCTTTGCATCCTCCCCCCTTATGATTGCTCCAGAGAGCTCCTCTCCTTGTTTGAGATGCTCAGAACCATCTTCCACAGGAAGCCTTCCTTGAAGCCCTCAGCCATTAATGCCCTCCCATTCAAGGTGGATTTCTGGAGTGCAGTGGTTATCACATTTACCTAGTACATGAAAAGTCCTCAGTTCAAAACTAGGCGGAAAAAAAGGTTTCTAATCCAGTGCTTGATTATTTGTTATTCATATTTAATAATTGAGTGAAAGGAGCAGGACCAGGAGATCATTATATATTTGAACAACAATACTATATGATGATCAGTTCTGATGGACGAGGCCCTCTCCAACAATGAGATGAACCAAATCAGTTCCAATAGAGCAGTAATGAACTGAACCAAAGAACTCTGGGAGACGACTATGAACTACTACTTAGAATTCCCAATCCCTCTAATTTTGTCCACCTGCATTTTGGATTTCCTTCACAGGCTAATTGTACACTGTTTCAAAGTCCGATTCTTTTTGTACAACAAAATAACTGTTTGGACATGTATACATATATTGTATTTAATTTATACTTTAACACATTTAACATGTATTGGTCAACCTGCCATCTGGGAGGTGGAGGGAAGGAGGGGAAAAATTGGAAAAAAGGTTTAGCAATTGTCAATGCTGGAAAATTACCCGTGCATATATCTGGTAAACAAAAACTATAATTAAAAAAAAAAAAGAAAAGAAAAAAAAAAGAGCTCTAGAAGAAAATAGCCAACCTCTCCAGTATCTCTGCCAAGAAAATCCTATATGAAGTCATGAAGAGTCAGACATCAGCAAACAATTTAAACAATGAATGTACCAGGCACTGTGTTTGGCATGGAGGATATAAAAATAGCCCTGCCCCCAAAGCTTGCAGTCTAATGAAACAACTATGTACAAGCAAGATACCAACAAGCTAAATTGGAAATAATTAGCAGAAGAAAGACACTAATTAGCATGAAGGGTAATTAGGAGAGGTTTCTTGTAGGTGTGATTTAAAAACAAAACAAAACAAAACAAAACAAAACAAAAAAAAACCCTAGCATTTTTTTTCCAAACATGTGTAAAGATAGTTTTCAACATTTATCTTTGTAAAACCTTGTGTTCCAAATTTTTCTCTCTCCCCTAGATAGCAAGCAATCCAATATATATTGAACATGTGATTCTCCTTAAAATATTCCATATTTATCATGCTGCACAAGAAAAATCAGATCAAAAGGGAAAAACATAGAAAGGGGAAAAAAAACAAAACAAGCAAATAACAACAACAAAAAATATTATGCTTTGATCCACATTCAGTCTCCATAGTTCTCTCTCTACATGCAAATGGCACTTTCCATCACAAGACTACTGGAATTGCCTTGAATCACCTCATTGTCGAAAATAGTCAAATCCATCATAGTTGATCATCACACAATCTTGTTGTTGCTGTGAACAATATTCTCTTGTTTTTACTCACTTCACTTAGTATCAATTCATGTAAGTCTCTCCAGCCCTTTTTGAAACCATCCAGCTGGTCATTTCTTACAGAACAATAATAATCCATTAATTATATACAAACTATTCCATTCTTATACCATCGTTTATTCAGTCATTCCCCAACTGATGAGCATCCGTTGCTTGCCACTACAAAAAGGACTGCTACAAACATTGTTGCACTTGTAGGTTCTTTTCCCTTTTTTTATGATCTCTTTGGGATATAGATCTGGTAGAGACTACTGAATCAAAGGATATGCACAGTTTGATAGCCTTTTGGGCATAGTTCCAAATCATTTTCTAGAACAATTCCCAATTCCACCAATGATGTGTTAGTGTCCCAGTTTTCCCATATCCACTCCAACATTTGTCATCTTAGCCATTCTGTAGTGATATCTCAAAATTTTCTTAATTTGCATTTCTCTAATCAGTAGGGATTTAGAGCATTTTTTTCATATGATTAAAAATGGCTTTAATTTCTTTGCCTGTGAATTGTTCATATCTTTTGGCCACTTATCAATTGGAGAATAGCTTGTATTCTTATAAATTATAAATTTTTAGGGAAAAAAATCTCTACATGTTTTAGAAACGAGACCTTTATCAGAACTCTTGGATGTAAAATTTTCCCCCAGTTTTCTGTTTTCCTTCTAATTTTGGCTGCATTGATTTTGTTTGCATGAGACCTTTTAATTAAATATAATCAAAAAATATCCATTTTGCATTATAATGTGTTCTAGTTCTTCTTTTGGCCATAAATTCCTTCAGAAGCTGTGATTTTTTTAATTTTTTAAAAATTTAAAAATTAATTTATATTATATTTATATATATAAATTTAAATTAAATTTTTAAAAATTCAATAATATTTTAAAAATCATTAGTATTCAACATTTGCTTTTATAATATTTAACTTTCCATTTTTTCTTCCTCTCTCCAATCCCCCCTTTCCAAGATGGCAAGCAATCTGATATAGCTTCTACACATACAATCATATTAAACATATTAGCACATTAATCAAATTGAGAAAGGAGAATCAAAACAAAAGGGGAAAACTATGAAAAAGAGGAAAAAGTGAAAGTAGTATGTTTTAATCTACATTCAGACTCCATAGTTCTTTCTCTGAATGTAGATGGCATTTTCCATCATGAGTCTTTTGGAATTCTTAGAGTTGAGTCTATCAAAGTTGATCCTTGGTGCAATTTAAAAAAAAAGAAAAAGAAAAAAAAAGATGATTCTGGGATTCTGTGGGATCCCCAGCCCTAACTCCTGAACTCTGGCCACTTTCCTACTATGCCACAATGAATGTAACACACTCCCCCCCTTCCACATTCACATTTTCCACCACTAGCTCAGGAAACAGCGGACCAAGCAACACAGAAAAAATACATCAGTCAATTTTCCTGTGACTCTGACCCTCCATTTCTGTGACCTTCAACTCAAAATACCCTCCCTAGACACCACTCTCCTCTGTGTAGGTCCTTAAAGAAAGAGACTCCATTTTGGGTACCCTGTTGTTTGCCTGGCACATAATAAGGCCTTAAAAATGCTTTTTTGTTTCCCCACTCACAGTGGGCTTTAAACAGAAGCTGGCTAAGCACTGGTCAGGGAGGCTGTGAAAGGGAACTCCTGCTCAGATATAGGTTAAACTAGATAGCCCCTAAGGTCTTCCCTACTCTGAAATCCTGCAATTAGCCAGCATTTATTGACTGTGCAAAGCATAATATCTTCAGAAAGGATTCAGCTTGGGACCATTTAGGATATTAATTTATTGTAAAGGTTGTGGCTATAGTTACAGGTCCCTTAACACCCTCCCAATAATGAATAGTCAGATGCAAACCATCAGGAGGGGAATTTCCCATGGTACCCCAAGGTTGCTGTAATTGCATTCCTGCTTCCAGACTCTATAGTTTGCTGGCTCTGCTGTTCTTTCCCCAAGGACACCCCGGCTCTTTATATGAATCAGTAATAGGTTCCAAGCACTGGGTGTCCTAAATGTCACTGCACACATTGTCCCCGCACACTGAGGGGGCTGTCTGCAGAGGATGCTTTTATTACCTATCTTTACAGATGAAGGGCCTCCCAGCGCCAGCATGCTGGGTTTCCATGGCAACATACCCAGAGCAAGCCTTTTGTGTAATAAGGCTAGGGCTGAAATGGATAGCCTTGGATTTGGAGGCTGAGATTGTTCAGCTGTTTCTCAGTAATGTCCAACTCTGCCTGGGCCCCCTTTTTTTTGGGGGGGAAGGGGAGTTCTTGGCAAAGAGGCTGTGGTGTTTTGCCATTTTTTTCTTGAGCTCATTTTACAGATAAAGAAACTGAGACAAATAGGATAAAGTGACTTGCCCAGGGTCATGCAGCTGGTAAAAATCAGATTTAAACTCAGGAAGATGAGTCTTCCTGACTTTAATAAGCCTGGGGCTCTATCTACTATAGTAGGATTGGGAGGCAGATATTAATAAATGTTGGTTCATTCAACAAACATTTATTAAACACTTCCTGCGTGCAAGGACTATGCAAAGTGCTGAGACGTACTTAAATATTTTAATAGGTCCGTGACCTCGTGGGCTCGGTGCAGATCACTACCATCCTTGCCCACCCATCCTGTGTGACTCTTGTTCCTAATCTCTTCTAAATTCACCGGGGTTCACCTGAGGTGCCAATGGGAGGCCTTCCTTGAATTCTCTTGAAGGAAGAATGATTGAGTCTGATTCTCTTTTTCTCTTTCTTCTTTGCCACACAGCCAGCCCATCTTCTCTTCCCATCATACATTTCCTTGATGACATCTTTGATCCTGTTCTTCAAAGTTCCCGGTTGGTTATATTGGACCTTAAGATCCTAGAGCTAGAACTGGAAAGAACACAAAGAACGTCTTATTTTACAGAGGAAGAAATTGAGACTCAGAGAAATTAGGTAGCTTGCCATAGTACTCCTTATGAGAATATAAATATGAAAGCAATGCACTTACTTATCCCCAAAGATTTTATACTTTATTCTAATGATAGGCAATAATCCGTAGAAAAGTCTAAGGGAGACTAGAAAATGACAGAACCAAAGGAGAGAAGGAGAAAAAGTCCTTAAGGAGAATGGGAGGCAGAAAGATGACTCAGGGTGGAAGGATCAAGGAAGGCTTCACAGAGGAAGTGGTCCTGGAGCTGAGCCTCAAAGGGGCAAGTTTGGTGGGATATGCTCATAATTTCTGTCACTAGGGGAGGCTGTGGATGATCAATCGCCCGAATTCCAATGTTCTGAAGGATTGTAAGGCTAAAGCCCACAATGTATCCATACCAAGGCGGACATAAATACAGCCATCCCCTGGGAATGGGAGGCGGGGAGTCCCACTATATAAATGAAGGAGGTCAAAGCTTGTGTGCTATCATTGTCAACGGGGTCAGGCCCACGAGTAGCTGTTGTATTTCTAGTGTGGGTAAAGTGGGAAGAGCCAGACTCAAAAAAAGGTAATGAAGGAAAGAGGAAAGATTCTAAAAGGCAGAGATGAGGGGGGGAAGTACCTTAAGAAAAGGGGGAAGAGAAGAAGATTTAACATAGCACCTAGTATGGACTAGGAACTGCCCTAAACACTCTTTAAATATTCTCATTTGACTTGACTCTTTTCAATAATGAGGTGATTCAAGGCAATTCCAATAGACTTGTGATGGAAAGAGCCATCCACCTCCAGAGAGAGAACTATAGAGACTGAATGTAGAGCAAAGCATAAAATTTTCAGGGCTGCTAGATAGTGCAGGAGATAGAGCACCAGCCCTGAAGTCATGAAGTCCTGAGTTCAAATTTGGTCTCAAGACACTTAACTCTTCCTAGATGTGTGTCCCTGGACAAGTCACTTAACCCCAATTGCCTCAGCGGGGAAAAAAAAAAAAAAAAAAAAAAAAAAGCATAATATTTTCACCTTTTGTTGTTATTGTTTGCTCTTTTTTTTTTTCTTTTCTTTCTTATGTTTTTTTCCCCTTTTGATCTGATTTTTCTTGCACATCATGATGAATATGGCAATATGTTTAGAAGAATTGTACATATTTAACCTATATCAGATTGCTTGCTCTCTTGGGAAGGGGAGATGGTGAAGGAGAGGGAGAAAAGTTTGGAACACAAAGTTTTGCAAAGGTGAATGTTGAAAACTATCTTTGCATGTATTTAGAAAAATAAAATACTATTGAAAAAAAGTTTTAAATAACAAACATTCTCACTTGATCCTCATAATAGTCCTGCAAGGTAGGTGTATAATTATCTCTATTTTACAGTTTAGGAAACTGAGGCCAAGCCAAGAAGTAATTTGCCCATGGTTACACCTAGAATAAATGTACGAGGCTGAATTTGAACTCAGGTCTTTCTGACCCCATGTCCAATACTCTATCTCTACTAACCAACTGTCTCAGTGCTGAAAGTCTTATCTGGCTGGGATTTAGAATGCTTAAAAAGGAATAATTTGAAAATGAGTTTGAAAGGGAAATTTGGAGCTTGATTGTAGAGTGCCTGTGAGTTCAACAGCATAGAAAACTCCTGGTATACCTCATGGCAGTTTGGTGGAGTGGAAAGACTGATGGGTTCCAAGTTGTCAAAGAACATGAGTACGAAAATTCTGCTCCTGCTACTTACTGATTGCTCGATCTTGGGCAAGACCCCTGAACCCCAATTTCCTCTACTATAAAATGAAGGAGCTGGCCCCTTCCAGCTCTAAAACTCTGATTTTAACTTATTTTGCCTCTCTGGTTAAATATAATTTTAGTCTCTCCTCAGAATCTAGAACTCCTGGCATATACCAGATACTTATTAAATGCTTACTGATTGATTAATTGACATAGGAAGTAGTGAGGAAGAGGGAAGCAATTAAAGGCCTCAAAGCAAGATGAATGTTTTGGGAAATGTACAACAGGCCCTTAAAGGATATAAGCACTATCTCTGTATTTCTTCTGCTTTGCAGGCCAGGCCCCCAAAGGATGACTTGATTAGCTCTTCTCATCAGTCACCCTGGGAGACTGGGGTTTATAGAACTATTGTTCCAAAGCCCCCATCTGGTGTGCTCTTCATTATTTATTAACCAGCAGAATTCTATTATCTTTTAGAAACGGATTTGCTGAGAAAGTACAGCAAGATCAATATTCACAAAACACTTACCCACCCACCCAGCACCACACTTTCCCATTGCACAATCAAATTACCTAAGGAGGCCGTGGGTTGAAACTTAGAGTACAGAAGCACGTGTGTATAGAACACATGGGACCAACAGGTGCTTCCTCATTTTCGGCTCCTTTTGTAAAGTCCTTAAGAAAGATGTGTCCTCGTTGTCCATTTCCCCAGTTATTCAACAAGTTCTCTAATTCTAACATAGGAGGGAATATGAGATGCTATGGAGGATGATGCTTAGAATGCTACCTCAAACATGTCGACCACATAACCTCGGACGTCTTCTCAGTTCTCCCAGACAATGCTCTAAGACTTTTAGGTGCTGACCATTTGCTGTTTTGGGGGGGTAAAGATTGCCTTTATTGGAATTTATTTGGACCAATGAAATCACAGCTACAAAACTACAGCCAAAGTCCACCACAGGCCCAGAGAAGACATAACAATTGGAATTTATTTGGACCAATGAAATCACAGCTACAAAACTACAGCCAAAGTCCACCACAGGTCCAGAGAAGACATAACAATTGGAATTTATTTGGACCAATGAAATCACAGCTACAAAACTACAGCCAAAGTCCACCACAGGTCCAGAGAAGACATAACAAATAGTGTCGATCTCATATGTGGTTTGTTTCCATATGGCATAAACTCGTGTTGAATAAACAACCAGGATCACATTTTAGTCATCACCTCACAGGGGCCAGAGGATACTAAGTTTAAAGCTGGAAGGGGCCTCAGAGGCCATCTAGTGCAACCGCTGTACTTTACAGATGAGGAAACTGAGGCACAAATGTGTGGAGTGACTTGTCCCAGGTCATACTAGTTGTAAGTGGCCAAATCCTCACATCCTCTACCTCCAAAGCCAGGGCTCTTCCAACCCTCTCATCAATCAATAAACAACCAACCAATGTTTATTAAGCACCAACTATATACCAGGGGTATATAATGTGCTAGATAATGAGAAAGAAAAAAAAAAAAACCCTAAATAGTTCTTGCCATCAAAGGGCTTACAGTCATATTACATATGGGTAGACAGAGACCCAGCAACATGATGAGATTTTCCCCAAATGTCACTGCTGGTAAGGATCAGGGCAGAGATTTAAATCCTGGTCTTCTGAGGCTAGATCCAGCACTGCTTCTCCCTGGCACTCTATCAAGCAACTAGCATTTATTAAGCACCTATTCTGTTGTATTCCAGGCACCATTCCAGATACTGGAGATAAAAAGACAGTAATAATCCCTTTTCTCCAAGACCTTACGTTCCAGGGACTTCCCCCCACACCTGCCAACCCCCCAAATCTTTGTTAAATGAACCACAGCTTCCACGGAGTCTCTTGCTCCAAATGATGATGTCATGTGAACTCTCCTTGGAATCATCTGCAAGTTCCAAGTTTGTATAAATGTCAAATGCTGGTTGTCTTCTGCTGGGATTATGCCAGTCACCTAAGTATAGATCATTGTGTGATGGTGACCAAGGCCAACTAGTCAATCGATTAATTAATTGACATTTTGATGTCACGGGGACTGCCAGAATGACCCATCACACCTGGAACACTATCTAGAATTCTGCTTTGTGTCTTGAGAATTGCCCTATGGGATGATAGGTTTAGAACTGAAACAGACCTTAAATGTCACTTAGTCCACCACCTCATTTTATAGATGGGGAAAATTAAGACCAAGGAGTCTTCCCAAGTTCATCAAATTGTAGCCATTAAAGGTGGGATTTGAACTCAGGTTCAAATTGGGATTGGACTCCAAAATCAGTGTTCTTTCTAATGTGCCATTCTGGGTCCCTATTTGTAGCAAAAGCAAAGTATAACTGATGAACTGTCCTGTCTTGCATTGGTATTCAAGTACTCTTGACACTTGATACCAATGGAAGACAAGGAACAATTCAGCTACTTATTAGCTGTGTGACCTTGGGCAGGTCACTTCACTGTGCTTGTTTCTTCATCAGTAAAATGTGCTGGAGAAGAAAATGGCAAAAACCACTCCAGTATCTTTGCCAAAAACAAAAACAAAAAACCAAATGGATCCACGAAGAATCATATGTGACT
Organism: Sminthopsis crassicaudata; assembly: GCF_048593235.1. NCBI lineage: Eukaryota > Metazoa > Chordata > Mammalia > Dasyuromorphia > Dasyuridae > Sminthopsis > Sminthopsis crassicaudata. The sequence goes on from NC_133617.1 coordinate 15,008,535, forward strand.
GAAATGGCTGAATGGCAGCAGCTAAGAGACAAAAGCTTGTGGGGTGGAAAGACCTAAGGGAAGACTTGGACAAGAATTGAGCAAGTTTGCAGACAGGGATAGACTGTTCTTTGGTGGAGTAACCTTATCTCTGAGATCCCACAGTCACTGAATTCTTCAAGTATCTCAATGAGGGTACAAACATCTTATCAAACTGAGCATCTATCTATTGCCACATAGTTCAGAGAAGCCTGCTTGCTATTCCCTAGACATTTCATCTCCTATCTCCCTACCTTTGCAAAGACTTTTCTCCCCTGCCTGAAATTTCTCCTTTTTGGCTCTCTCTACCCTCTAGACCCCTGTGAGCTCAGCTCATGGACCACCTAGCATGGGATGCCTCTCCTGGCCTCTCCCCAACTTACTAGTGCTTTCTCTCCCCAATTTACTTTACATAAATTTGTGTTTAATTTTCTATGTACATATTGCATTTCTTCCCCTCCCTCCATTAGAATGGAGATTCTTTGAGGGTAGGGATTGTCTTTTTCCTTTATTTATATTCCCCTCTAGATTTTTTTTTCTTTTCTTAATAGTATTTTATTTTTCTAAATATATGTAAAGTTTTCAACACTCATTTTTGTAAAACTTTGTGTTCTAAATCTGTCTCCCTTCCTCCCTCCCTTACTTTCTCCCTTCCCCTTAATTCACCCCTCCTTGAGAAAGCAAGCAATATGTTACAGGTTAAATGTGTGCAATCCTTTTCAACGTATTTCCATATTTGTCATGTTGTGTGAGAAAAATCGGACCAAAAGAAAAACAGACACAAGAAAGAAAAAAATATAACAAACAAACAGAAAAGTGAAAATACCAAGCTTAGCTCCACAATCAGTCTCCATAGCTCTCTCTCTGGATGTGGTTGACATTTTCCACTCCAAATCTATCATTCCTTTTGATTTGTAATACAATGCTTGTCCTCATTTGTTGTTATTTGTTTATCACAGTCATGTGTGACTTTTTGTGACCTCATTTGGTGTTTTCTTGGCAAAGCTACTGGAATGGTTTGCCATTTCCTTCTCCAACTCATTTTACCAATGAGGAAACTTAGGTGACTTGTCAAGGGTCATACAGGTATTAAGTTTCTGAGACTGGATTTGAACTCAGGAAAATAAGACTTCCTGACTCTAGGCCCAGTGCACTGTGCACTATGCACCTCCTAGCTGCCCCATGTGCCCCTACTATGTCTTTCCTGTGGTATACACTTAATAAAGGCTTTATGACTGATTGGTATATATATGTTATATATATATATGTATATATATATATATATAATCTTTATAATAAAATGGGGAATTAGAAACAGGAGGAGATATTTATGAATGGATACAGAATGGATACACTTAATAAAGGCTTCATGACTGGTACATATATATAATAGAATAAATAGAAAATGGGGAATTAGAAGCAAGAGGAGATGTTTATGAATGGATACAGAATGAATTAAGCAGAAACAAAAACAATGCACATAATGATCACAACAAAGTAAATGAGATAGTATAAAAGCAAGACACCTCCTGTTGTTGCCATGTTATGATGCCATGAAGTGACAATGACCAAGCTGGATGCCTGAGAAGATTCAGGAGAAGACATTTCCCCAGGTGGGGGGACTATCGATGTGGATCATTAATGTCATGCCAGACTTTTTGAGAACATCCTGGTTAGTTTTACTGAATTGTGGTTTGGTTTTTTGGTGGTTGTTGTTATTTTTTATTCTTTATTGGAAATATTTTTGTTCTTTATTATAAATTATATTATTTATAATATATATTTATTCTTTATTTTAAATTATATATTATTATATTCTTTATTATAACTGAATGGAAGACAGAGGCCGGGATACATTGGGAAATGTCAGACATATTAAAGAAAAGCTCTCACTAAAATGTGTTTTAGAAATTTTTAAAAGAAGGATATGAGAGGCCCTACCAATAAAATCACTCACTCCCATTTCTGCAGCAGGGAGAGCTGCAAAGCTCTTTCCCATAACACTTCTGCAGACTCTGTGAGTGTAAACACCATCACTTAGATGAGAAACCTGAAGCTCGCAGATGCTCCCCCCCGCTGACGAGTGCCGGGCCGGACTCGGACCACACGTCGGGCCTCGGGAAAGGCTCCGAGGACACAAAGAAAAAGCCGGAACCGCCCCGGTCCTGCCGGAGAGCGAGTTCTGGTGTGCTTTCCTGGGTCAGGAACAGAGGGACGGAGCGGGTGACAGCAGATCCTCCCCTTGCAGAGGATTCTGCCCGCAGCATTCTTTCCCTCATCGTTCATTCACCCAGGCCCGGTTTCCATTCCCAGGTGGCCATTTGGATGGAAGCCAGTGCAGGATGTTGGGGAAGAACAATAGGGGGGGGGGGTCGTCTGGCTGCAGGCCCCTCTCCCCTCGGTTCCAGACTTAACTGAAGAGGGCCCAGCGTCCAGATCTGCGGGGAACCCCGGGGGTCTGTTTGCAGAAACTTCTACAAGGGGGTTAGGCAGACAGAAACAGACCGGGGGCGGGCTCTGGGGGCGGTGGGAGCGGACTGGGAAAGGGGGGACTGGCGGGGAGGGAGTTAAAGCCCCAGCTCCCGCTCATCCGGGTGGGGGTGGGGAACGAGCCTGACACCTGAGCCGGAGTGGAGGAGAGCGAGGGAAGGGGAAGAGGGGCCTGTTGACAAGGACAAAAGTCAGCCCCGTTGCTTTTGCAACCCCGGAGGCCTCCCAGATGCCACACGATGGAAAGAAACACAGTCCTGCCAAATCCCCACCCCCCCGAGGCTGATGAAAGGGGCCCGCAAGGCCTGGAGCAAAGGGGAAGCGTCCGCTGGAAAGCCGGCCCTGGGCGCCTCCCCTCCCTCCGCTGAAACTGACAGGCTGAAATGTACTTTGGTCAAGCGCCCAGAAGAAACCTACAAGCCCCGGGGGGCCCGAGCGCGGAGCGAGCTGCGGGACAGCGCCGAGTTCCGAGCCCGGGCGGGAGCGAGCTGCGGGACAGCGCCGGGACTCTCCGGGCCGAGCTCTTGGCGGCCCGCCCGCCTCCACACCCTCGGGATCTGCTCTGGCTGGGGGTGAGGCCGGGAGATTTCTTAGTATCTGAGCACGCGGTGAGAAGTCCAGGAAATGATGCAACTCCAACCCCAGAAATACTCATCCTCCCTCTTCTTCCCCCCCCCCCATCCGCTGTCTCTTGCTGGGAACAGCTTTCAAAATCCCCAGGATTTGCTCATACACCAGCCTTCGGCCACTTGCAAAATCCATCCCGAAAGAAAGCAAAAGTTGGCTCTCCAGCCCTGTCTGAGGGAGATTAACTGCGTCCTTTTAAGCAGCTAGGAGTAGATGGATTTAGCACCAGGAAAGACCTGAGTTCGAATTCAGACTCAGACACTGGCTGTGTAACCCTGGGCAAGTCCCTTAAAGTCTGCCTGACTCAGTTTCTTCATCTGTAAAACCGAGGGTTGGACTAGGAGGTGTCTAAGGCTCAATCTAAGTCTGGGACCCACAGACACTTAATTTAGTTTTCGCATAACGGGCTTGGACTCGGAGCCCCTTCGGAATCATACTCACCTGGCACCCAAAAGAGTGTGATGGACTCTTATTTTTAGATGCTTTCCACGAGGGTGTTGGACAAGCTGGCCTGAGGTCCCTCCCAGCCTTGAGTGTTTTGGTCCTATCTCCAGCATCTAGCAAAATTCCCGGCACATACTGAGTGCCCAATAAATGTTTGTGGCTTAATTGAAATGAGTCTCAAAGTTCAATTTAGGATCACGGATTTAAATCCGGAAAGGACTTTAGAGGGCATCCAGCCCAACCCCCTCCATTTTGTAGAGAAAGAAACTGAGGAGCAGAGAAATTAGGGGTCCAGGGTCGCATAGGTAGCAAGTGTCAGAGGCGGGATTAACCCCAGCACTCTCTCCATTTCCTTTACTTCTAGAGGACTCACAGCAAAAGTTTGGAAATAGAATCCTGGCGTGGGGCCCTTGAGATTCCAATTCCATGAGTGGAACAAGATTCAGGGCCCGGCCCTCACTCCTCACTCTCCCCAGGATCCTTTCAGAGCTTCCAATTCAGGGCTTTCCCTGAGAACTAGGGGGATAAACAGTTAAAAAAAAAATTAGGGCTGTGACCTTGTGAGTGTTCTTTCTGCCATGTGGATGTGTACCCCTTCTGTTTTCTCTATAAGTACCCAGAGTGCTGAGTTTGGACTCTGGAAGAACAGGGTTCAAATCCTCCCTGACACTCAGTTTTCTCATCTGTGGAATGGGTCTAATAACAGTATAGTGTAAAAAGCACTTTAAGCTAGAGCAGAGAATACATGAAAACTTTGGGGACATCTATCCAGTGTAGGACAGCTAATTATTTTCCCTGCCACCCAAAAAAAGGGGTGAAACACAGATGGTTCATGGGCTCCGGCACCTTTCCAATGTGCTCTCCCTCTCCTGAAGAGGAGTCAAAGACTAAGCAAAAATTAGATTTAAGTTTAGATCTAGAGTTAGAAGAGATTTTAAAGATAATCTAGTTCCATATCCTCATTTTACAGAGAAGGAAACTGAGGATTGGTAGAAATCATGGAATCATAAAGCAAGAGTTAAAAAGAACCTGAGAAATCTTTTAGTCCAACCACCTCCTTTTACAGATAAGGAAACTGAGGCCCAGGTGATGAGGAGAATTAGCTTTAGCAAAAGATCATTTCCCAGGTATCTCAGTATCTGAGTAAGCCCAGTGAGGAGCAAGCTGACCCTGTGGAATTATCTTGTACAGATAGAGCTATCCTGGTCGGATGCCCACTCTTGTACAATCCGGAGGTTAAGCCATAGGCTATCCTACATCCTATAGAAACACCAAGTTGATTTACTGATGCACACAATTAGCACCTTTCCCATAAAAGATTCCCCCTTCCCCCTTATTGATTGTGAGTTCTTTAGGTCTGTCTTGTGACAAAATAAAAAAGCTCTGCCCTTTGACCTGAAAATGGTTGGGGCCTGTGAATTCATTCTGGTGACTCTCTACCTTCCAGGCTTGATGAATGTTGTCCCAAGGAGTCCAAATTACTTGCCTCGAGTCATGCAAAAAGAAAAGAGAGGCAGGATTGGAATCTAAATTGTTGTATTTTGGTACTTTCTACTGTTCCTCTACCACAATGAGCCCCTTGCTTGTTCACAAGATGACCCAGATTCCTGGCCCAGTCATTGACTCCTCTTCATGAGAGCAAGTCATCCTTGGCAATTACACATCATTACACATAATTGTGAGTCATCTGTGTTTCACCCATTTCGTTTGTGGCAGGGAAACTAAAGAGCTGTCCTATACTTGATAGACAGGCTGTCCCAAAAGTCTTCATGCTATTTTGAACTATAGCTTAAAGAGTTTCGGGACACCCTCTCTGGATACTAGCCTACTAGAGAGATGCTTATGTCCACCATGGTCTGCCAAGAATCTCTTTTATGCTTTGGGTGCTTTACGATCGGGAGTGCACTGATATCAGGATGTCCTGGGAGTCCTTACCAGGTACAGCACTTGGAAAATGACTGGTGAATGAAATACTTTTACTTATCTAAAAATAATATTCTTTGGAAGCAGGGGTGAATTCCACTCTAGGAACTGCTGTGGGGGAATGGTGGGTCTTGCTATAGTGGCAATCTCAACTTGTAAGTGTCAGGATCCTTTTACACTCTTAAAAGATACTGAGGACCCTCCAAAGAACTCTTGTTTATGCGTGTTATCCATATTTACTGTCTGGGAAGTTTCCTGAGGTCTTTACCTCTTCTCATACCAGGAAAATGTAGGTGATGGCTTGCAGTTTGTAATTTAAGTGTGAATTAATGTACACAATGTGTCCTTACATTCTTTTTGTGGTAGAGAAAATAAATAGCTGACTTATACTTGATATCTATTATTTGGGACATTGGTTATCCTTTTTTAGATGGGATCCTGTTAATTCCTTTGGGGGCAAGTAATTTGGACACCCTGTGACAACGGTTTCATCAAGCAGTGAAGGTAGGGAGTCATCCAGAAGGTCCTAGACATGACCCATGCATAAGCTGATTTTTAAAAATTTTCCTCAACAACTTTGACTACATTAAATTTAAAAGTTTTTGCACAAACAAAATCAACAGAAACAAGATAAAAAAGGGAAGTACAAAGCTAGGAAAAAAATCTTTACAGAGAGTATTTCTGATAAAAGTCTCATTTCTAAAATATGTAAAGAACTGTGTTACATTTATAAGAATACAAGTCATTCCCCAATTGATAAACAGGATAAGAACAGACAATTTTCAGATGATGAAATGAAAGCCATTCATAGTTATATCAAAACATGCTTTAAATCACTATTGATTAGAGAATGCAAATTAAAACTACTCTCAGGTACTACCTCACACCTCTCAGATTGGCTAAGAGGATCGGAAAAGATAATGATAAATGTTGGAGAGGATGTGGAAAAACTGAGACACTAAAGCATTGTTGGTGAAGTTGTGAAATGATCCAACCATTCTATTGAGCAATCTGGAACTATGCCCAAAGGGCTGTGCATACCCTTTGACCCAGCAGTGCCATTACTGGGTCTGTATCCCAAGGAAATCATAAAGGAGGGAAAAGGACCCACATGTACAAAAATCTTTACAGCAGCTCTTTTTATGGTAGCAAAGAATTGGAAAATGACCAGATGCTCATTAATTGGGGAATGACTGAATAAGTTGTGGTATATGAAGATAATGGAATATTGTTATTCTATTGAAAAATGATGAAGAAGTTGATTCTAGAAAGGCCTAGATAGATTTAAATGAACTGATACTGAGTGAAACAAACAGGAATATATTGTACGCAGTGACAGCAAGTCTGTGTGATGATTATGATGGACAGAAACAACTACACCCAGAGAAGGAACACTGGGAAGTGAATGTAAATTGTTAGCACTACTGTCTATCTACCCAGGTCACTTATACCTTCGGAATCCAATACTTAACATGCAACAAGAAAATGGGATTTACACACATATATTGTATCTAGGTTATACTGTAGCACATTTAAAATGTATGGGATTGCCTGTCATCTAGGGGAGGGAGGAGAGGGAGGGAGGGGAAAATCTGGAAAAATGAATACAAGGGATAATGTTATTAAAAAAAATTACTCATACATATATACTGTCAAAAAAAAATTATAATTATAAAATTTTTTTTAAATACAGAGAAAATGATTGTTGAATTGCATTGAAATACATTTCTCTGACTTTCCATCTTAAATTATCTCCACTGAGAATTCCACAATCAATAACTGAATTTGTTTAGCAAAAAAAAAAAAAGACTGTGTGATGATCAACGATGATCAGTGATCCAAAGCAATTCCAATAGATTTTGGACAGAAAATGCCATCTGCATCCAGAAAAAGATCGAAGGAGACCGAACAGGCTTTGATCATTTCTTTTTTCTTTTCTTTTCTTTTCTTTTTTTTAAAATCTCTCCTATGGTTTTTCTCTCTTGTTCTGATTTTTCTCTCCCAGCATGATTCATAAAGTAATGTGTATTAAAAATAAACTTACTACTTAAAAAAAGAAAAAAACTTTCCTCGGTACTGTGGGGTAGAGAAAAAAATGAGCCAGGACAAGATCAGGCTTCAATGCTCAAATTTCAAGAATTTCAAAGAATCGAATTCAATAAACATTTATTAAGGCCAGATGCAGAGGATACAAATAATAAAAATAAAGTTTCTACCCTCAAGGAGCTTACAATTTAATTGGGGGAGACACAAGAGGAGACTGGAAGAGAGGAAGTGGAGAGCAGGTGATATTCAGTCCATGTGGTTAAAGCCAGGCAGAGCAGCAAATGCAGAGGGGAATGAGCTGAGTCCAATTTCTGCCCTCTATAAAGAAAGGAATTGGGAGGAGTTGGTACTCTGTCCTGGAGCTCATCTGTAGGAGGGAAGAAGAGCCTGAGGGAGGTGGGGTCAGGTAAGACTTGAGTAACATGGTAAAGATCATAGAGCAAGAGCTGGAATGACCCATGGACAGCCTGGGTATACTCTTCATGTCTGGAAAAAAGTAGTCTGGACCCAGCACACTGGATGGGTCCTTGGGAGTGGGACGTAAAAGGAAAAAACTGTACAGCCCAGGCAAGTGTGGATAGGTTGTTTGGAAGCATGTGGAAGTGGATCTTCTCCAGTTTAAATCATTTTCTAGACTTTCCCCTTTTAGAAAATATATAAAAGGTAGTAGAGAACAAAAGGAAAGGTCCCAGGAAAGGGATCAAAGGTGGAAACCAAGCTTAATTGTTATCTCATTGAGCTCTGGGCCTCTCCAGCCCCAGAAGAGACCGCACACAATCTGCCCAAGGGCAGCATTCTCTTTTCTCTTCAGAAAGGATTAAGATTTTGATCTAGGGAAGACTTCAGAAGAATCTTGGGAGGAGCTGAGAAGGCTATTTTCTGAGTGTAAACTCTAAACGGTGACATATTAGGATCTTTTTCTTGCTCAAGATTCCTATCAAAAATAGAAGGGGATATCTTCAACATAGAGAAGAGCTAATCCAATTCCAATTGATCAATGATGGACAGAATCAGCTACATCCAGAAAAGGAACACTGGGAAATGAGTGTAAACTGTGAGCATTTTTTTTTTGTTTTTCTTCCCAGATTATTTTTACCTTCCGAATACAATTCTTCCTTTGCAACAACAACAACAACAACAACAACAACATTCAGTTCTGCACATATATATTGTACCTAGGATATACTATAAGATATTTAATATGTATGGGAATGCCTGCCATCTAGGGGAGGGGGCGGGGGGGAAGGAGGGGAAAAATTCGGAACAGAAGGGAGTACAAGGGATAATGTTGTAAAAAAAAAAAAAATTACTGTCAAAAAAAATGTTATAATTATAAAAATTAATTTAAAAAATAAATTTTATTAAAAAATAAATAAAGTTATAAATTATAGTTTATACATATAATTTATATGTGCTTATATATTATACAATATATAATTTATCTAAATGATATCATTCATAAATTTATAAAAATCAATTATAAAATTATAAAAATTGTCTTGGCTTGGGAAATGTCTGAGAGCTTAGGAGAATTATGCCATTGTGGACATTTCTCTCTTCAGGCTAGAAAGGCTGCTTGGATTTAGAATAATGATGTTAAGTTGATAATAATACCCATAATAAATAAATAAATATAATATATGTTAAAATATAAAATAAATACTACTAATAATAACTATTTTTGGCATAGGTGTCTAAAATTTTAATAATGATAATAATAACATTTACTATGTGCCAGGCACTGTGCTAAGTGCTTTACAAATATTGGTTAATAATTAGTTAACAACCCTGCAAGGTAGATGCCGTTATTATGCCCATATTACAATTGAGGAAACTGAGGAGAGATTAAGTGACTCACCCAGAGTCATACAACTAGTATCAGAAGCTAGATTTTAACTCCTGACTCCACGCTTGGTGCTCTATCCATTGTACCCATTGTATGAATAGTTTTTTCTTCTCTAGTTGCAATCTGAATGGTTTGAGGGAACAATCTCATAGGTGAGATCCTATTTTGCATCTGATTTTAAATTTATTTATTTATTTTTATTAAGTTTGATCTCATGAGATTTTACTTGACTTTCTAGTGCAACAATTTCATTTTTTTTTCATATTTGAGCTCTTTATTCATTGTCAAATCTTAATCTAGGAGATATCTTTAAAATCATTCAACATAATTTTTAAATTGTATTGGTTTTAGACTGATTTCTGCATTATGTAATGGAGCCCAGACATTTTTGAGTATAACTTCTTAACTCCTTCCTTAAGTTGCTCCACTGTTTTTTTTTTTTTTGTTTTTTTTATTCATTTTTCCAAATTATCCCCTCCCTCCCTCCACTCCCTCCCCCCATGGCAGGTAATCCCATACATTTTACATGTGTTACAATATAACCTAGATACAATATATGTGTGTAAATACCTTTTTCTTGCAACAATTTCATTTTGCAACCTCATATTGCCATCCAAAATCTGAGCTATCCCTCTGGCTTTTGTTTCACTGCAGGCCTAGGATGCTCAGGGCCCAAGACTGACCTCCTTCCAAGCTGTCCTGCACATCATGTGACTGGCTATCCTTTGGCTCTGGCCATTTACCCACTTGTTCATTCATCTATGCTAAACTCTAGCATCATGTAGCCCAGAGTGAAGCTTGGGGCCCTAGTTTGGCAACCCTGGATCCCCGTCTTTCTACATTTTTCACAAGATAACATTAGGAAAACACCAGCCCTGAAGTCAGGAGGACCTGAGTTCAAATGTGATCTCAGACACTTAACACGTCCTAGCTGTGTGACCCTGGGCAAGTCACTTAATCCCACGTGCCTTGGCCAAATAAATAACATTAAGAATTTCATTAATCTACTTTGTTAAAAACCTAGCCTATAGCTAATATGTATTATTCACACACACATAACTATGGGTGTACAAGTCTAGTAACTCAAAAAATGGGGGGAAATGAAATTTATTCTTAAAACCATTCTGACTCTTAGTGATCATTGCTTCTTCTCCTAAGTATTTCAAGAATTGAAATGTCAGTTCAACTTGCACAAAACTGGTCTGTCTGCTTCTGACTGGCCGCCTGTGGCTGCAGCCTTGAGGGGCTGGGCACTTGAAGTTCCTTTATTGGCTGTTGAGCAGGAATAGCTATTGACTCAGTGGATATTTAAAAGGGAAGGACAGCACCCTCAGAGCCATTGTTAATCACTCTCTCCTCCTAGATACTTTCTTCTTCTGGTTTTTTAAACCTTCCCCCCACTTCTCTCTCTCTCCTTTTTTCCCCTTCCTCCCTCTCTCTGTCTTTCTCTTCTCTGTCTCTGTCTCTCTCCTTTCTATTTCTCTCTATTTCTATTTCTCTATGTCTTTCTCCATCTCTCTGTCTATTTTTCGCCATCTCTGTCTCTATCTCTGTCTCTGTCTGCCTGACTCTTTCTCTCTGTCTCCTATCTCTGTTGGAGGTCAGGGGAACCCCTAAAAGAGGGATTCCATACCAGTAACACGAGGTGCCTCAAAATAATTCAATCTCAGACCCATCTCCAACTCAAGGGGCAAAGTTTAATATAATTGTAACTAAAGCTTAAGTTCCAAAAGAAGTTAGCAGAGAACCAGGAGCAAGAAGAGATTTCTGGGACAAAGTTAGAGAGACCAGGTGCCTCATGTCCCAGAGATGCTAATTTAATGGCTTAGAGGTAGAGTTGGGAGTGCCTCGTTATTGTCTTTGTTATCCCCCACAGATGCAGTGTTTGTGGAAGTACAGCACCCCAAGGCCAGGTAGCTTTAGGTTTCTTGCTCATCCTCCCTAGGAGCTATACCACATCATCTCTGTCTGTCTGCCTCTTCCTCCAGCATCCCCTTCTCCTCCTACTTCTCTGAGTGCTTCTCCTCTGTCTCCTTTATTGAATCCTTCTTCAGATCACACTCTAACTGGAGCTCTCTCTCAAGGTTCTTCCCTGGAACCTCTTCTCTGCTCCTTGATTTTTACCTTCTGGCTTTCCTGGCTTCCTTTAAATTCCAATTAAAATCCTATCTTCTGGCATTCAAGAAGCCTTTTCCTGCTCCTCTTAATTCTAGTTCCTTCCTTCTTGTAAATATTTTCCATTTTTCCTGTGTATAGCTTATTTGTAAATATTTGTTTCCTTGTTGTCATCCCCCAATAAATTGTGAGTTCCTTGAGATCAGGGATTGTCTTTTACCTCTTTTTTGTAACCCTAGCACTTCGCACAGTGTCTGGCACATAGCAGGTACCTAATAAATATTTACAAACTGATTGATCTCTTCTCTGCCAACTGCGGTTTATTTTGAGCCATTTCTTCCCATAGAAGAGGAGGAAGGTGGTTTTCTCCATCTACTACCCTGGTTTCCACTAGGCCATTGCCAGTCATTCTGACCTCATGTTTTTTTGTTTTTAGTTTTGGTTTTTTGGTGCTGAGGCAATTGGGGTTAAGCCCAGGATCACACAGCTGGGAAGTGTCTGAGGTCAATTTGAACTCAGGTCCTCCTGACTTCAGGGCTGGTGCTCTATCCACATGTGTCATTTTTTTAAAAATGTTAAACATGGTAGAAATATATGTTAAATCCAATATATGCATACATATTTATTTTTCATTATATAGCTTTTAATTTACCAAATATTTGCATGGGTAATTTTACAGCATTGACAATTGCCAAACCTTTTGTTCCAACTTTCCCCCTCCTTCCCCCCACCCCTTCCCCCAGAGGGTAGGTTGACCAATACATGTTAAATATGTTAAAGTATAAATTAGATACAATATATGTATACATGTCCAGACAGTTATTTTATGCATATATATTTAGACAATTATTGTGCTACACAAGAAAAATCAAATAAAACCAGAAGAAGAAGAAGAAGAAGAAGAAGAAAAGAAGAAGAAGAAAAGAAGAAGAAGAAGAAGAAGAAAAGAAGAAGAAGAAGAAAAGAAGAAAAGAAGAAGAAAAGAAGAAGAAGAAGAAGAAAAGAAGAAGAAAAAGAAGAAGAAGAAAAGAAGAAGAAGAAGAAGAAGAAGAAGAAGAAGAAGAAGAAGAAGAAGAAGAAGAAGAAGAAGAAGAAGAAGAAGAAGAAGAAGAAGAAGAAGAAGAAGAAGAAGAAGATGCAAGCAAACAAGCAACAACAAAAAGAGTGAGAATGTTATGTCGCGATCCACACTCAGTTCCCACAGTCTCTCTCTGGGTGTAGATGGTTCTCTTCATCACTGAACAATTGGAACTGGTCCTGGATCATCTCATTGGTGGAGAGAGCGACATCCATCAGATCATCGTATAGTCTTGTTGCCATGTACAATGATCCCCTGGTTCTCACTTCCCTCAGCATCAGTTCCTGTAGGTCTCCCCAGGCCTCTCTGGAGTGCTGACCCTATGTCTTGCCAGTAGATTACAATGTCTAGAGGAAAGAGTGGGACTGATGACTTTGCAAAACTCTGCCCCCCTTAAATCCAATTCACTTGACAGTCAAGACATCAAGACATGGCCCTCCCAATGTCATTGCTCCTCTTTGAGATTGAAGGGTGAACAACAACAACACTGGCTTCCATGTGGCAATGAGCAAGTGCTATATCTAAGGCACATTCACTGCCAGCCACTGAAGCGGGAGCCCCAGCTTCAGGCTGTCTCTCTTGTGTTGATTTTTTTTCTGATTTTTGGAGAATGAGTCTGCATTCTGAGACTGATTTGTCCAAGTTTAGAGATGATCTCAGAGAGATTGAGAACTCTGAAAGCCCTGAGAGAGATCTTTTGGTTGGAGCTGCCTGTGAGCCTGGGGAGGACTCCTTGGAAGCAATTTTTGTACTTTGGGGGAAGGGTTCACCCAAAAAAAAGGGGCCCAAACTTGGCAGTTTGGCCAGAAGAACCATGCGGGGCTCTATTTAGACAGTGCAGAACCAAGGTGAAATGTGACAGGAATATCCCAAACTGCCTTATATTCAATTATAAATTTTCTAGGCGAGAGTAACCATAATTATGTTAAAATACTGAATCCCATTTTGAGTTATATTAATGCTCACTGTGAATATGGTTTCTTTAGCTCTGTGTGTGTGTGTGTGTGTGTGTGAAATCAATATTTGTCCCAAACTTGATTTACATTATATTTATATTGAACACCTTTCTACTTTCCCCTCTCACCTTTGAGGAAACCCACAAGCTAAGCTATCAGCCATCTTTCTCCAGAGGACTGGACTGGGAGACACACTGAGTTGAAGCATGTGAGAAGAGAGCTTAGTGTTTCTGTCATCCAAGGCTTGGCTCTCCCAGTGGAACACATGGATGGATCTAAAGCAAGGGACTGACTGGGTCCCAGGTCCCAGGGTCCCATCATCAGAACAAGAATGAGAGTCCGGCTTACTGACCCTTAGTTTTCGATCTACTCTTTTCCTGGGTGATCCCTAGGTGACTCTGGGCCATGGCCTGTGGGTGCTGCC